>NC_077228.1:343374072-343674072 GCF_027887165.1 Monodelphis domestica | reverse complement strand
GGAACTGGAACCTGGAGGAGCTCCCTCAGACAGCTTCCTTGAGACGGTCTCATGTTGAGTGATAAGACTGACTTCCTTTTCCCTTGGGCTCAGGGAAGGCCCCTTTGGCCAAGGCCTTTAACTCATGCCTGGCTCAGCCTGAGCCGGAGTAGTTTAAATTAACTCTTTCCTCTCTCTCTCTATTTTCCTTAATTCCTTCTCTTTATATTAAAATCATCATAATTTCCAGCTGACTTGGGTATTTTATTATTTGGGATATCCCATGGCGACCAATAATTAATTTAGATATTAAGTCACAACTATAAAATTATCCTTACAGTAGCCTTCTTCTAAAAAAAATCCAAAGCTCTTAACAAAGATCAATGATTTAATCCACAGACACTCTTGAGGGAGGCTGGATGTATGTAATAAGAGGAAATTTAGAGTATCCTCATTCTACTATAAATCTTATCTTCTCTTGCACTATAAATGTGCTATATATAATATATTTATATCATTATGAAAGATTCTACCAAGGGAAAAAGACTTAGTCATTCCTTTCATTAATTCATTTGGCTACACTACAATCAAGGGAAGCATGGGACTGAAAAAAACTTCTGAGGAAAGAACTTTGAAGATCTCACTGACTAAACCTCTTCTGAGAGGAATGGCAAATGTTTTTCAAAGCCTGGGTGGAAAACAGAAAGAGAGTTAGATGACATTTGCTAGGAAAAACCTGCATGAATAGGCCATGAAATAATATTTAGGATACTGGAAAAAGCATCTTAAGTGGAAGTTAAAAGAGGACAGGCACTGTGGGAAAGAGACTGGATCCACTGCTAAACTTCTTTAGCTAGCCTCAGCAGGCCAACTATCACTTAGCAGGTGTCATTAGAGTACACCCCTAGCATGCTCCAATGATTTATGATATATTGAATGTCACCTCTCCAAAGGGATTGATGAATGAGTCAAGACCTCACACATAGAGAACAAAATTTGTTTTACTCTTAATGAGGGCAGTTAAAAACAAAACAAAACAAAACAAAACCCAACACTGAAGACATAGCCAGAATAGGAAAGCTTGGCTAGTATTTACCTAAGCTACAGTTCTTTACTGAGGAAATCTCCATAAAGCAACACAGGAAGAGATTGATGGATAAGAAATCCAAATATGGCCAGTTCCTAATTATCTGTACCAGGTCTAAGAACCATGTCTCTGCCACATGACTCAACTGAGGGGGGTGTCACAATCTGCTTTTGGCAGTAGTTCACTCTTCTCCAGTTCCCCCTTCCCCCTTCTGGCAGGATTAGCCTCTGACCTCACCACAGTCAGAAGGATTAATCTCCTTTTTCTTTCATGGTTAGCACTGAAAGGATGATTGCAAGGCTCTACTTTTCCATTCTGATACATTCCAAGTTCACTTTTATGCACAGCAGAACACTCTTCATTTACAATGTGTTTCTGAGGACTTATCTACTTGGAACCATGTTAAGTTGTTTTGAGTGTTTCTTTCTATTCCTCTCATCCTAGGTGGAAATGAGAAACAACTGAGCTGTTCTCAGCCTTCTTTTAAGCTCTGCCTCACATCCTAAGGGATGGCTCTGGCAGGAATATGCTTCAGGCTGGGGAGTTGTATATCAGTTTGCATGACCCCACTGCTTTTGTGAAGGTCAAGAATTATGGAAAGGAAATGAATGAGCCCAGGTAACAGCACATTATTCTGAAGGCTGAATATATAAAAATACAGAAAAGGACAGTTAAGTTGGTTTCTAGTTCTGGCTTTGGAAGCTGCAGAAATAGCAAAAAGGAGGTTTGGGCTTTATGAGATTATTCACTTGCAAAAAATAAAAATATGGAAATATGTTTCACATAATAATAATTAATAACCCAGATTGAATTGCTTACCAGATCCAGGAGTGGGGAAGGAAAGAGGGAGGGAAACAATTGGGATCGTATAACTTCAGAAAACTTATGTGGAAATTTGCTATTATGTGATTGGTAAAAAAAAATAATAAAAATAAAAACAAATAGGAAAAAAGAACCTGATGTCCAGACTAAAATCAAGATTGGAAACTAATCTACAAGACAATTTTTGTTGATGAACAAAAATCCCAGCTTGATAAACTGTAAAGCTTCTGCTTTAGAAACTTGGACCTAGCAACAGCAGAGATCAAGGCAGGTGTTAGCCCAACAAGATGAGATGAGACCTATTAATTACAGAGAGTAATTTTCTACTACTAGGCCACTTCACCTCTATGGTTCCATTTACCACTTTTATATGAGACAGTAGTTCCCTCTTCATAATCTTTCCTCATATTTTGTTAGTTAATTGGGATCTCTTCCTTACAGATCATAGTTTCTCTCTGATAAGTAGCCACAACAGTTCTGCCATCAAATTGTCCTAAAAATGGTGCTTCTTATTTTCACTGAGGATGTGTATTTCCTTAGAAACAAATGCTCTATGCCATTACACTTCCATTCTAACTGGGTTGCATTTTTCTTATAGGTTTTTTCTTTCCTCTCCCTTCAGTACCTAGCCTGCTGTTGGCTTTCAATCACCACTAAATTGGAACAATGACAAAGAACTAGGATGATAAGAGTAACATCTTGCTATTTTTCATCAATCTAAACCTCTACTGCTTTATATTCTTTTATATTTTCTTTGCTATCTCCTGAAATTTAACCATAGACCCAAATGGACATCTCTAGTAATTTGCAAACCCTGAGATAATTTTATATAGCTATACAAAGCTGGCTTTTTATGAAATCCACAGACCACAATGACAATTAGGGTTTGCAATAGGGAATGATGTTTTTTTTTTTTTGTGGAGTCATGATGTTTGGTGAGTGGGTTTCTAAATTTTTTTAATGTAATGTACATAACAAGTTAGATGGACAGCCCATTTCTAGAAATAAGAAAAGTTGACTCGCCATGCTGCTCCATTTTTGTGCTCTGTCCAGGACAATTTAAATGTCTAGATCCATTTCCAATACAGCCATTTCAATAACAGTAGTTTCTGTGATGCAGATGTTTGATTACTAGAAAGTATATGAAGACTTTTCTCCTTCAAAAGCAAAAGTGTCATGATGCTGGATCAAATTTAAACTTGCGACCTTGGGTGGCAATTATTAGGAAAGCTACTTGAAGAGATATGTTAGAAGACTGAAAACAAACCCAAATTACAAATCAAACTGGACCAGGTGATCCTAAAAATATAATGCATTATGTCATAATAAGTTCCTAGATTCAATAGACGAGGGTCTAATATTTGTCTCTGTAGCACAATAATAGGCTTACCTCACTAGGTTGTCGATCATGTCCACAACTTTGTCCCGTTGTACTTCAAATTTGGTTTGCTTCTTATTTGAACTTCTTAATTCCTTCATTTCCAACAAGGACTATAAATGAAAAAATATACTTTCAAATAACTCAGCTACGAAATCTCCATACAAGGGAGAGTTATATTGTTTACATGGCAATAGGCAAATCTTCCTCTTACCCCTCATCATTTTCTCATGGTAGGAGGGTCAGAAAAAGACCCTTAGAAGGTAAGTGTTCTTGTTCCAAAGATCATAGTAGAAGCTTTCATATCAGATTACTCATTTCATAAAGGGACTAAACTATCAGGAATGGAAGCAAACTGGAAGTTCAATTTAGATACTAATGGTATGTACTCACAAGTCATTATTTTACTTATAGTATTATAGTATGAACAATTATCATTCTTCCTCAAAACTACATCAGTAAATTACCTATTAACCATTCTACATAGACTATGTTTTAATGTCCAGTTATTATAATTTGGCATAGTTTTTGGCAATGTTTATTCAATTTCACAATTACATGACAGCAATGCTATCATTTTTCTTAATGCCAATCCTGAGCTTTTCTTTCAAAACTGTTTGAAAAATGAATACTCATATATGTGGAACATATGCAAAAAATAAAACAATGTAACCTATCATATGCTTTCCCCATTGTTTGTCAGTGCTGTATTCCTTATGACTGCATTTTCCCCAAAGAATATTTCCACCTATGCTGGTTAGCAGTTCCCAGAGAATGGTCACATTCCCACTTAAGGTATTGCACTGGGGCAGGCAAGATGTTCAGTTTACAAGTCAACTACAAAGGCTTTGTTCAACTTGTGGTTTTAAAACAAAACCAGAAAACAGCCATGCAGAACAAATCTAGAGCACTCAACTAACTGAAAAAGATTAAAGTCACAGGAAATAGCTAGCTGGTAGATAAGAAACTGGGCCGACCTTCTGAAGGTGATAGAGGTCTGTCTTCTGGAGTCCTTTCTGTTGTGATCCTGACCCATTCTCTTCCTCATTGGATTCTGTTTCTAGAACAAAAGCAACATTCAGCACTTAAAGGAGAAGCTAATTGAGTTAAGTAAAACAGATAGAGTCCTGCTAAATGAAGGAAAACCAAAGGTCATAGAATTTTTTTCATTTGGCAAGGGACCAGAGTTCCAAGAGATGGCTAATTTTCTACTAAAGCTGAAAATCATTTAAGTATATTATTACATAAATTTATGCTACAAAAATTTCAATTCCTAAAACTTATATAAGAAGAAGAACCCATACTCTCATGTACTTATCTGGAAAAAAAATCCAAGTCATGTCTACAAACTTAATCTCTATGAGTATTTTATGATATTCAGTTACCACAAGCTGATCCCTTGCCTTTTTGCATGCTCTAATAATGGAAATTTGGTGAAGCTGGCCTAGATTTGCCTCTACCTAACTGATCTGGCTACAAAGAAGGCTCAGAATATAAAGAAGAAAGTACTTAAAACATTATGTAGCTTAAAAACCAGAGGAGCGCCTTGCACCTTTACTGAAAGCACAGAGGCCAGAGGGAGTTACGGCATAAGGTGGTTTCAAAATCTTTCTTCCATTTTTAGTCTTAATACCTGTTTAGTTTTAATAACATTAAATCCACTCACATGGATTATTTGGCTTAATTCAATAGATTAGGAGGAGGAAGGCAGCCGTGTTTTACAACAATGATTCAGTTACTAGTATTTTCTGGTTAAAAATTGCAATCCAAGCATCCTCAGATATTTCCTAGTTGTGTGACCCTGGGCAAAGTCACTAACTAACCTCAACTGCCCAGCACTTATCTTTCTTGCCTTGGAATTGATATCTAGTATGGATTATAAGACAGAAGGTAAAGGTTTTTTAAAAAAATAAAGGAATCATTCATGAGATCCTACTTCATTTTAAACCCCAACTATAATTTTAAATCTAGGTTGCAGAGTGGAAGAAGATTTAGGAACAGAAGAGAACCATGCAAATCAATATTTCTTCTCTTTCAAAATAAATGTTATATTTCCATTTTCACATATTAATATCTAAAATGAGTTCCTGAACGATTTTAACTATCATAATTTTAAACCCAGATTGTATGGTAGAAAAGGATTTTGGAACTATAACAAACTGAGTAAACCTAACATTTTTACCCTTTAGAAGATTTCACATGGGGGGGGGGAGGGGTGGGCCAGCTGGGTAGCTCAGTGGATTGAGAGTCAGGCCTAGAGATGGGAGGTCTTAGGTTCAAATCTGGCCTCAGACACTTCCCAGCTGTGTGACCCTAGGCAAGTCACTTAACCCCCATTGCCTAGCCCTTACCACTCACTCTTCTGCCTTGGAGCCAATATACAGTATTGACTCTAAGACGGAAGGTAAGGGTTTAAAAAAAAAAGATTTCGCTTCCCTTTTCTTAATCCTATCCTTTTTAAGTATATAATCTAATAATTTCTTTAATTTCTAAGATATTTCAATCTGCTTTAATGTTTCCTCATAAGCACTTGCTCAGTTCATCAGGATATGGATTCTATAATGTCATTTCAGAGAGACTCCCATGGCATGGTTACTATCATACTGGCATGGTTAATATGTACTCACCTTCAAGACTCTGAAACTGGGCCAAGAACTCCTTCAGTTTCTCTGCAGTGCTGCCAAGCTGTTTTCCAGGAGAGGATCTAAAAACTTCTACACATTTATGAAGAATAGCCATCAGCTCATCTTTAGCCAGCATCCTAGAAAAGCAGAATCAGTTAATAAAGACAGAGTGCAACTGGCAAATTAATGAACAAAAAGCAAAGCTTCTTGAAATTTGTAATTTCTACAATTTGGTGTTTGTGCTCAGGAAAAGAACTGTGGCCATTCTTTTATTAGAAGCCACCAATTTTCTTGTCGAAAATTGTAATTGAAATTAGAAATAGAAATTAGAAAATTAGTAATTGATTTGATTTTAGCAGCCCTTGGGAGACATGATATAATAATGTTCAAATCTGAAAAAAATGAAAAACATTTCAAAGGAAACAGAGAAACTGTGATATTTTCTCCAAGGGTAGGCTCCCTCAGTACAAATTCCTTTGATTACCCAGCCAGTGATGTCACAATAACTTCACAGAGTCTATTTGTAAACAAATTGCTTCTGTGCTATTTAGATATGTGAAAGCACGAGAGGAAAGAAACAGTTGATTCTATGTTTTAACCAAATTAAGTACAAAAGATTTGTAAATTAGACAACTTGAATTAGAATGCTTGAAATGAGACCAACTATTTGAAATGAGACCAAAAATATTAAGCACAAGATGCTTCGGCCCTGGGATCCACATAAGACTTCCAGAGATTGGAAACTGCTATTTTTATTTAGCAAGATAGGGAGAGAGGGCAACCTGCCCAAGGTCACAGAGCAAATTAGATCCAAAATAGCATTGAGAACTTAAACATTCCAGTGTCAGTGTGCAATATCTCTCCACAAAAGTACTTGCCCTATCAGGAACAGAATCTGCCTCAATCAGGTCAAGGTTAATGATGTGTTTATTAAGCCACAAAACATGATTATGCCAATAATTCTTAATTGCATAGCATATGGACAGAAAACACTAATAGTATGCTAATGACAAATATTAATATCACTAAATGAAGCAAAAAGCATACCAAATGATATTAAATTAACTATGACTGGTAAAGTTTTTGGCTACCAATAAAATTGGAAACAAATATAAAAATGTCACATTCATATACAATATATAACAGAAACCTGCAGAGATAGGAATCAAAACTTTTCCTATTTTTAAAAAGCAAATTTAAAGCATATTTTCCCTTTTAATTCTATGACAATGCAGTAATTATTCAAAATGTATTAATCATCTATTAATCAAAAGGCTGCTAAGGGGCACAAAATAGAAATTCAGTTCTTGATTATCTGAGTGGTGACCAAATTAAACACAGCCTATTTCTCTCCTGTCTTTCTGGGACTAGGGTATGTTGACAGTAGATCTAAAATGGGAAAAGGTCACTCCAGAAGTCAGATGTAGCTCAGTGATCTGTTTTGCTTGATCTTTGGCTTCTCTGAGTGAGCTACCAATCTCTAGCTCTTAACATGCCAACTCTCAGATGTTCATCAAAGTTGTAACATAGTCTGTTTTACGAGTAAGGTATTATCATATCTTAAGATCCCTCAATTGATCCTTCATTTCTCCAATCTTAAGTCCATTTCTCAAATTCAGGCCTGGCACTATAATAATTAACCATTCAATTATTGAAAGAAAATTTTGTTTGGGGGCCTGCCCTCAATAATGGAACAAACTTAAAGTAAATTAAAGAAATTTATTAAGCATCTCATGGCAATATGGCATTGAGAGCCACCAAATTCAAACCACATGGTATTTTTGTAGATGAACTTTGTAAAAAGGGAAAGATAATCCTGATAGGTACAAACTTCTAAAAGGGCCAGCATCTCTCAGGTTCTTCCTTACTGCCCCTATTAGGGAAATTAGAGGGAAGGAGATGGGATGAAGGCACATGTGTCTCTTTGCCCTAGCAGGTACTATCAAGGACAAGAGGATGGGGTTAAAGTAAATGCCCCATCTTTGTAGGTCTTTGGGAACCTATCCAAAGCCAAGCGAGTCTGGAAACAAAGGGGTCACTCAGTCTGATTCAACACACATTTCACATAGAAGTTCATTATAACATTTTTGCTGTTGTTCAATCAATTTAGTCATACCCAACTTTTCATGACCCCTTTTGGGGCTTTCTTGGCAAAGATACTGGAATGATTCACCATTTCCTTCTCCGGTATGTTTTACAGATGAGGAACTAAGGCAAACAGGGTTAAGTGACTTGCCTGGGATCACACAGTAAGTGTCCAAGGCTCTCAATGCCATATATATATATTGCAGTGCCACTTTGCCTATAGTTAGGGCACAAGAATAGGATGTTATTTTGCAAATTGGACTCTGTCTTTACTGGGCTGGATCCCATAATTTTTATATTCCTTCACAGATACTGTTTTCTACAAATCTGGATAATCTTTATCAGTTAATGTTAAACCAAACATCACTTACATGTTTTTCAAAATAAGAAAGTAGCTTATGCCTTTTCCAAAGGCTACATTGTTCTTTATTTTTTTAAAATTGGGGGATCAACTACCAATCTCATCCCATCTCCTTACCTGTAATCTCTTTTCCCTAATTGGGGCAATAAGGGAGGAGCTAAGAGATGCTAGCCCAACCCCTTTTAGAAATGTGCACCTATCAGGATTATCTTTCTCTATAAAACAGTATGTGGTTGGAATTTGTAGGCTCTTAATGCCATGTTGACACAAAATGCTTAATAAACTTTTAATTTCCTTTGCCTAAGTTTACTTCATTTATAAAGGTCAGATCCCCATTTTAAAAAAATAAACCTACTGGGGGCAGCTGGGTAGTTCAGTGGATTGAGAGCCAGGTCTAGAGATGGGAGGTCCTAGGTTCAAATCTGGCCTCAGACACTTCCCAACTGTGTGACCCTGGGCAAGTCACTTAACTCCCATTGCCTAGCCCTTACCACTCTTCTGCCTTGGAACCAATATACAATATTGATTCCAAGACGGAAGATAAGGGTTTAAAACAAACAAAATAAATATAAAAATAAAATAAAATAAACTTACCCCCTCCAAAAAAAAAAGACATGATAGAACTGACTAGAACTGATCATTTGATAGAATTCTTTCCTTTTATTTCCTTGGCTAATCTGAAATATGTTACTTTGTAAAATGTGATAAAGTAATTACTGTATTATACTTTATATACACACAGATACATATATGTGTGGAGTTAGTATTCCACTCTCCTTGAGATTCCAAAGAAAACATTTTTATTTATATAAGAAAACACAACAGGGATAACTCATGTATTTAGTCTTGGAACTGGAAGGATTGGCATTCAAATCTTGCCTTTGACATATAGTGGGTATGTGAACATGGGCAAGTCATTTAACCTCTTGGAAACCTCTGGCAACCCTGTAAGACAATAGGTTAATGATAGGTTGCTTATCTAGGTTGGTAGAGGGAATGTAAACATACATATTCTCTCTCTCTCCCCCAAAGCCCCCAAATCAAAGCAAATTTTCCATAAACTTTCATTACAGATTTCTGACTAAATTAATCAAATATACTAGTCTTACAAAGACATGAATTAAAAACATTAAAAAATCATGTTTATTAAAGAGTTTTCTCTCACTTCTGGGACTTTTATCACCCTAACCAGAAGCTGGAGGAAATAATTAAAGTCTCAGCCTAAGGATAAATCACACCAGCTTGAATTTGCCATTTGGTTTTCTTTAGAGACAATAAATCTAACTATCATTTAGCATACTACTTTAATATTATTGGGCTACATTAATTCTGAAAAAATTAAAGGCATACTCCATATTCAGAAGTTCTGAGATGTACATATAGATCTGCATAGAAAACTTGATACACAACACTAAACTGAAAACAAACCCAGCTTTCTCTATTAATGAAAAATAGGTGGCTATCTTCCAAGCATCAAATGAACTTCTTAGAAGTTCTAGTGTGGCAAAAAAAAATTTTTTTTTCCACTTTAGGAAACTACAAGGCAACTTAGCCCCTAGAAACACTTAGGAAAAGCCAAACTTATCTGAACAAGACAACATAAAAGTAATTGAAAAAGCAGAAAACAGAATCTGATCAAGTGAAGCTCATTAAATACCATCTCTAATAGATACTTAGGAGTAGGTTTTACACGTTGGATTCTAAAAAAAGGCCAAATAAAAGACATCTATGGTGCGTCACATTATTTAAAATCTCAATTAGATGGTAAATCTTTAACTTAATTTAGAAAAAGTCAATCATTGTTAGGCACCTTCTATATGTCAGGCAGTGTGCTAATTACTGGGGATATTAAAAAAAAAAAAAGAGTAAAGAAACAGTGCCTGCCCCGAGGAGCTCACAATGAAATGGAGGAGACAACAAGAAAATAAACAGATACAAACAAGTTACATTTAAGACAAATAAGAAATAATTAAGAGAAAAAGGTACTAGAATTAGGAGAGATTGGGAAAGGTTTCTTGAGGAAGACTAGATTTTAGCTGGGGCTTAAAGGTGGAGATGATTCCATTACCAACATGATGATCAAACTTCATACTACAAAGTGTAACTGGAGGAGGGTTTTAGTGTGCTGTCATTCTTCATATAGTAGCTAAAAGAATCAGAAAAGATCCATATGACTTTTTCATGTTAAAATTAATAAGCTTGTGGATAGAAGATTCTTGTACATCTTTAAATGTGGCAATTATTTAGGAAAATTTAAAAAAAATCATTATAGTGGGTGGGCAGAGCAGGGCAAACTCCTCTCTCAGTGCAGGAAGTCTCAGACTAAGCCCATGGTTTCTCTGCACATCTGTTTGCTTTCACTTTCAGGTTTTTGTTTTTATTTTTGGTGTAGAGGGTGGGAGGAAGAGTGTTAGTTGAGCAGGGGGCAGGAGCAGAATGAGAGCACAGTACTGTAAATTGAACACAGGTTTTAAAAATTAAAGAGAGAACTCTGTACAGTGGGGCCCGCATCCACAGGGGATAGATGCATTCCAAGACCTGAAGCAGATGGCTGAAACCTCAGCTATAAGGAATGCCTATGTTACCTGAGGGTAACTGAATCAGAGGATTACTGAATCAGCAGATACTGAGGCACTACTGTACCACTGGCACCACTACTCTTGTACTTTGGGACCATTATTACAGTAAAAAAGGACTTTCTTAAACAAAAGCACTGTGATAATCTATGATGAATATGGATCAGAGAGAATATTATAGGCAGAATAGAGGAAAATATCCCATGGGAGTAAGAGTATGGGTTCAAATATGACCTCATACTTCCAACTGTGAGACCTTAGGCAAGTCACTTAATTTCATTTGCTTAGCCCTTGCCCATCTGTCTTACAGTTGTAAGGCAGAAAGTAAAGATTTTTTTAAAAACTATTAAAAAAATAACTTAAAAATATGTTCTTATTTCATGTTATGGTCAAGTAAGGGAAATGAATTCTTTACTCAAGATAGACATCATTGTGGTATGGTCCTAGAAGGTTATGCTGACATATATCTACAGGCAGCTCAAAATCCTCTCAGTATTAGCCTGCCAAAGGGCTGTGTCAGTTAACTGATAACAACAACAGGATCATGGGACTTGGACCTGGGAGGGACTTTAGAAATCATGTAGTGTGACCTCTTCATTTAATAGATGAGAAAACCGATATATAAAGAGGCTAAGTAATTTGTCTTAAGATCACACGTGTGCTAAGTAGAAAAATGAAATTTGAACTCAGGCCTTTAGACTTCAAAACTAATGCTCTCCCCCATTAGACCATAAGCTTCAAAGTTTCTTAAGCTGCTTTAGAAATACTGCATTTGAGACCTAAAATAATTTCCCTAGATCTCATTAAATACTAAGTGAGTTTTGACAAGGTCACTTGCCTTATCATCCTGTCTTACTTCCAATGTTAAATATTGGCATGATACATTTGGAAAGAAGGTTGGCTTGTTTGCTGAAGATTCAATTAGATGATACCTGCCAGGTAATGAATATTTTTGGTCACAGCTTATCATAATGATTGTGGTGTGAAGTAGACAAATATGTTTGGTGAAAGGAGCAAACAAAAAATTCAGAGCCCTTGAAGAAATGAACTAGGAGAGAGACTAAAAATTAAGAGATAGAAGGATGAACATAGAAAACAGAAAGAAAAACAATGAGAGATAAATATAAATATATATGTAGGGAAAGTGAGAGACTTTCTTTCATGGTATATTATGCCCAATGACATTACAGATAAGTCTCTAAAGAGTTTACAAATCATTTTGCATATTAGCAACTAAAGCCATAACTAGCACCTTTAAGTACTTGTTCTGAAAGTCAGAGGGAATCCACAAGAGTGGAAGTAATAGAATCAAAGAACACAGAGTACCCTTTGATTACTTGTTAGGCAGTAATCTGTCTTTCATTTTATAATTAGGAAAGTATGTCTGAGAGAAATGTTACTTAACCAAAATCACAGAGAAAATTAGTGGCAGAGCTAGACTAGAACCCAAATTTTCTGACTCCCAGCTTAATGCTCTTTCCACTATAAAATGATGCCTCCAAGAAATTCCACTCAAGGTTCAGAGAATCTCATTAGTTGATTGACTGTAGCATCATTGACTCCAATTGAATGAAGTGATCAGTAGGTTATTGATCAGCAAGGATTCTGCATTGATGGTTAATAAAAAATAGTGTACCACACTAATAAAATATAATCTCTAATGCATTTTCAAGACAAACTTTTCCACTATCTTCATATCTTAGAATTTCTGTCATGTGTTTTCTGTTATAAGGAATGATAAGGGTGGCTTTTGCAAGAGAATAACATTTTTTATGCCCCCTTTCAAACAATATTAAACATAACTATACTTTGTTACATTTGCCCCAGATTTTTAACTCTTCCCAGCCTGTATGTTCTGAATGGTAACTACTAACTTCTATGGAAGATAATTACCTTGCTATTTATTATATGTCAAATTGGAAATAACTGGAGAAGTCTTGATATGCTACAAAACTCCGTTCTAGTTTTATGATGTCTTCTATTATCTTTTGTCTTAAGAAGCAAGGAGCTAGACTGCCGTTTTGGAAGTATTTCACAGACAATGGAACTGTCATTATTTATAACTGGCCATTTATATTATCTTGAGTCGATCTGCAGAATCAGACCATGATGCATTATTCAACCTTCAGATCTTTAGCCTCTTCCAAGTTAAACTGATAAAACATTAATAATATGTGTAATTCCATTTTGATGAACTCAACAAAATTTTACCACTTATATTTTTTCCAGCAAGTCAGGTCTCAGAAATTTGAATAATTTTCTTATAGTCTGAATCCCTTCAGCTATTATCAGCTGCAGTTTGTTGGTATTGGAAACAAGTTGAAAGGTCATATATGGGCCAAACAACCAGCTACAATGAATCCTTTCTTTGATGTTATGTTTGAGCCACACACCAAGACAACTAATGGCAGAATGTTCTAAGTCCAACATTTCTCAAACCTGTATTTAGGTTGAATTCTGATAGTGTTCTGTGAGGCTATAATGCAAAGGACACTTTTTTCAATAGAATGTTGGGAGTTGATCATTAAATCCATTTCATACTTGAACAAGAATATCCACCTATGACATACCTAAGAATGGTAATATGGTATATATTTTGTAAACTGATATATCTTATTTCTTTCTCTTTTATTAATAAATTATACTATCATCTTTTCACTCATATTTGTTTCCAAGTGCAATCCAAGAACTGTAACAAAAAAATATATATTTTAAGAGAGATGCCAACTTTAGGTAGAAAACATCACATTTGTTTTACAGAGATGTATAAGAGGACAAAATTTTTTTTTACATAAATGTTATTACAACTTCTATTTCCAAACTTATCAACTGTGAAAGTTTACAAAATCCCTGTTTTCTAGGAGGTTTCTATTAAGAGACGCTAGGTTCAAAAAAAAAAGAGCATATTTGCCATTCCTTGGTTTCAAATTTTGTTCACTTCAAGGCCAGATTCAGATTCTCTTAGATTCTTTTTATTGGTTATTTTGAAATTATTTCCTGGTCCTAGACTGGATTCTTGTCTTAATAAAGAAGTATTGAAGAATATGTGTTTAGTTCTTCCCATATGCTATTGATGTCTTGAGTTTTCCTTCTTTCATTGAAGCTTAGCTAGGTACATAATTAACCTGATTATATTCTGTATGTTCTATCTTACAGGTCAAGGTCCCTGGTATTTGAATATATTTGATGGGGATAAGCAGAACCACTGAATAACTATTAGATTACACTTATGGTACATCTGAAATTTAGTTTCCTCATAAAAAAATTGAAAAGTTTTAATCTGATTTCTGTGAAACTTTATATGTAACTTCTAGAATATTTACAGAACAATTGTGATATTTTTCTTGCTTCATTTTTGTTTTTTAAATACTTATCTTCTGTCTTAGAATGCTTACTAAGTATTAGTTCCAAGGAAGCAGAGTGATAAGGGTTAGGCAATTAGAGTTAAGTGACTTGCCTAGTCACATGCTAGGACATATCTGGGGCTAATTGGAACTCAGGACCTCCTGTCTCCAGGCTTGGCTCTCTATTCACAGTCCCTTTGTTTCATGGTTTAAAAAAAAAAAAACCCAAACATCTTTTTAACACATATACTTTCCCAGTGAAAGCATAGGACTTTTAATCTGAGAGAAAAAACAACAATCTTTGAAGAATCAAAGATGCAGGAAACTCCAAAGCCAATAGGTTTAGTGTATTTTGACAGGGCACAAAATATTTCTAATGATGACCTATATTCAAGAAGTGGCTAAAGGATATCTAGGAAATGTATGATCAGAAAAAGAGGGTAGGTTAATAAAGTAGCAGAAAGAAGAATAATAGATAGTCTAAATGCTAAAAATGGATCCATGAACTAAAAAAGACCTAGAGGAGGCTTCTAGCATGTTGGGTAGATTTTTGTGAAACATTTATGGAAAAACAGGCAAGAGTCAGAAAGGATGAAAAGTTATGAACTAGTTGGAATCTGTACTGATGGAAGGAATATCTATACTGAGATCACATATGCACTAAAGAAGTTAAACAATTTTAATACTCATATGTTACCTCTTAAAATACTTTCTTTGAAGTTTTAGTCTTTTCTTCTATATCAATATTTAATGTTTATCTTAGATTATATTTTAAATCTTGTAGTACCTATTTAAAAATTTATTTTGAAGATAGGTATTTTATAAATTTTACTTTGAAGATTGGTAACAAATAAGGTATTTGTTTTGAGACATTCAGTCCTCCAAATTTATATACTTTCTTTAGGAGGCGGGTGAAGCAAAATTGGATTTTTTTTTAATTGTTTCTCCCACAGCTAGTCTTCCAAATAGGGAAATAGAAGAGGATGTTCCCAGGATATATGGGAACCCATAGACACTGCAAGAGGGTTAAGAGTACAGGCTCACAGCTTAGCTAGATGTGTAGTACTTCAAATCAGGGTCATCAAATGGAAGAGAAAATAACATTAGATACAAATAACTATTAAAAATGAAAGACATTGGTCATCAGCATTATCATAGTTTTTTAAAATTCTGAAATTAGAGCAGAATCCCGAAAGGGAACTCTACATGAAATTAAATCTCCATTTAATATTTCTTGCTTTTAAAAAAAGTATAAAAATCTACATTTAACTTTAAAATTGTTCTGCTTCTCTGTGTACCTACTTGAATTGCTTTCTCCTCTGTACATTAAAAAATGTTATCTTAACTTTCTTTTTTGGGCATCAATATTGTTTATCTCCCACCATACTCCCCCTCCAAATTAAAAACTTTGAGAGATATGAAAAAAAAACAACTTGTTTACAAAAAAGTCAAGCAAAACAAAACCAGAATGGCCATTTCCAATTATGTGAATCTGAATCTCACATCCATCATTTCTGTCAGGATTTGGAAATCTGGTTTCCTTGTTTTCCTGGTTCTGTTCAATTCACTTTGCATCAGTTCATATTACCAAGGATTCTTTGAAATTGTCTCTTTTGTTATTTCTTAGGGAAATATAATATTCCATTACTTCATATGCCAAAATTTTCTTAGCCATTCCTCAGTTATCTAAGAAGTAGTCTAAGAGTATTCCCTCAGCTTCTATTCCTTTTACAATCCTTTTTCTACTCTTCAGGATTAACAAGTTTGTTTTGTTTGTTACTATTCCCTCTCCAGTACCCTGTTGAGTCTAACGTATTTCTATACCCAACAATGTGTTTTCAATCTTCCTTTGTCTATTTCTAATAAAAGTGAGGTTCATGGAATGTCTACTCCACAAGCCCTATAGCAATTTTGCATATTCTTCTCATGCATTCTAATTATGAGAAATAGTAATTCCATTCCCTTCTTTTACCCTTTTATACAAGTCTTTCTCCTTTTAGCCTCCTTTCTCTTTCCCTTTTTTAGATTGTCAGAAAAGAACCAATCTACTTCCAAGATCTCTACTTTTCTTAATTTCTTCAATACCTTTGAAGGAATTACAGCTCTGAAAGGATATTTGTTTCTTTTCTTCTTTTAGAATGTTACCATCAAATCATCTTATACTCCCAAATACTCAAATAAATTTACTTCTCTAGGGTTCTCAATTTTTATTTCAGAGTGCCTACTAGGTCTGGTCTTTTCATCAGAAATGCTTGGAAGTACTCTCTTCTGTTAAAAATCATTTTTTTCCTTTGTAGAATGATGCTCAGTTTTGCAAGGTAAGTTATTCATGGTTATAAAGCCTATCTTTTTGCCTTCTGGAATAACTGTCTTTCATATAAAGTAGAAACTGCTAATGGCTCCTTGTTATTTTACCTACTTTTTTTCTGGATGCCTGCAGTGTTTTTCCTTGAAATTCCGTATGCTGGCTATGACATTTCTGGGGCTTTATCATTTTGGAGTTCTTTTCTAGAGGTAATAGGTAGATTCTATCTTTGATTTGTCTTTTTTTTTTAAACCCTTACCTTCCACCTTAGAATCTATACTAGGTGTTGGTTCCAATGAAAGAGTGGTAGGACAGGCAATGGAGGTTAAGTGACTTGCCCATGGTCACACAGCTGGGAAGTGTCTGAGGCCAGATTTGAACCCAGAATCTCTTGTCTGTAGGCCTGGCTCTCAATCCACTGAGCCACCCAGTTGCCCCCATGCTTTTTGGTCCTAATAAATCCAGATATTTTCCTTTGTGATTTCTTGAAATATAGTATCTAGGCTTTTTTTTTTTTAATGATGATTTTAAGAGACTCAATCAAATCCTTCTTTCCTTCTCTAAAATTTTCCCCAGGGCTTTTTTTTTCAACTCTTGCTTTCTTTCTTCTAAGTATTCATAATAGTCCTTGCAGAAAATCCATTTTTCCTTTTTGAATTTTAGATTTACTCTATCCTGCTTGGTCTTTGGAATTTTAGCAACCAGGAATGTATACACCCCCACTTAAGGATTAACTGTAGGGGAGGATGGTCTATGTCACTTGCTAGCAAGTAAAAAATCAGAAACAACTGACTGACCCCCTGGGCTGTCCTAAGCCATGTTTAAGCCACCATTGGTACATGTGAGAGACAAGAAATGATGTAAAGAACTGCCTTTATATTTCACATCACTTCCTGTGAGAGGGACTTTTGTGGACTTTGGCAGTGGAACTTGACTTGGTGGTGTGTAGGACCTCAGACTGCTTCCCTGAAGGGACCATGTGGTGAGTGATAAGGTGGACTCCTCTCATCTTGGAGGAGGTCTTGTGGCTGGAAGCAGAGCTAGATTTAATCTTCTGGGAAGGCCCCTTGGCTGAGGCCTCTGAACTCCCCCTAGCTCAGACCAGGCCAGAGCAGAGCTTTTCCCCTTTCTCTCTTTCTCCCTCATTCTTAATTTTTTCCTTCTATTGAAAATTAACCACCATAAAATTCTATTCTGACTTGAGTATTTCATTGGGATTTAGAATTAAAACCCTCGCAACCACTAAATTTATATTCAGTCTCAACCCTAAAATATACCCTTAACACCTTTCAGACTTTGCTTGCAGTTGTATTCTCCCTTTCTTTTGGGTAATCTCTAGATTTTTAATAATACAGGTCAATGTCCTCTTTGGTGTACTAATTTCTTCAGCTTTAGATCCTGAATTGGAATTTTGTGCCAGGTCCTGGTTCTCTCCCCTCTTGAATTCTTGGGTGGAGTGGTATAGCTTGGGTGAGCTTGCTTCCTGTTCTGACCACTACCTTCAAGGGTTAGATTTCTGCCTCTAGACTGATTTTTGAAGTTCAGAATCTTGGGTCTTCAGGACACTTTCAGGCATCTCATTGTGTTAGAGATAATTCTTAAATCTAAGCTGTCTTAGGCACTATTGCACTGAACCTATTGGTACTCCCCAGGGATTCAACATTCTGGAACTTTCTGATCACCCCAGTGCTATCGTGGGGAAGTATTCTTGCTGCCTCAGGACATAGAATCTTATACATTATATAGTCTTTAGCCATTTTTGTCTTTCTCTGGTACTGATTTTCCTGGTAAGAGGGGTGTGACCTCTCTCCTACTGCACAATGGCTTCTGATTGACTTTTTATGCAGTTGTGGGGTGGAAGAAGTCACTTGTTCTAGTTTCCCATTGTGTTTATTGATCACGGACATTTACTGATCATTATTAGGGTTTGTGAAAACTTAGAAACTTTTGTAATCCATCTTTTCTTCACATAGCTTACCTTTACTGGAAGACTTCTGGTCTTAACCTGTTACAATTTAGATGGTTGACTGTTCATGTTTCAGAATCATAAAACTTCAGAGTTGGAAGAGATTTAACTAGGCAGAAGTTCTCAAACTAGGGTCAGTGAATTTGGGGAAAATATTTTGATAACTATTTCAATAATTAGTTTTATTTTACTTTTCAAAAACATTACTCTCAGAAGAAATCAATAGGCTTTATTAACTGCCAAAGTGGTTACTGACAAAAAGAAAGATAAAGATCCCCTACCTTAGAGACTATCTAGTCTAACCTGTATTTGGAAAACAGCTCCTTTAATATACTCCACAACTTATTCCAGATTTTTCTTGAAGATGTCTGGGGCAAGGGAACCCATTTCTTTGAAGACAATTCATTCCACTTTAAGATAGCTCTAATTATTGGCAAGTTTTAATCTTATGTTGAAGCCTAAATATTGCCCTTCTGTAACCTCTATCCATTACTTCTACTTTTGCTCCATAAGGCTATGCAAAATAAGCCCAATCCTTCTTCCACATAACATTCCTTCAAATAGGTGGAAACATTTATAGGTCCTTCAAATCTTTTAACCAAGCTAAACATCCTTTCATTGATCCTCATAAAACACGATCTGCAGGACTTTCTTCATTCTCATAACTGTATAATTGAAAATGTTACCCTAAAAAAAAAGAACTACATTTCCCAGGAGCCCACTGACTTCCTGTCATTATGTACTTCCTATAGAGAGAGGATAAAGGGAGTAGTTGTTGAGGCTCTCTCCCTCTGATGTAGAATCAGCAGTGATGGTGGTGAGTGGGGATGGCTAAAAATGGCTGATCAGCCATGGTCATTTTATTTTGTATATTCTTTATTCCTTGATTTCTAAGGATATTTAATAAACCTCATAAACTATAATATTTTTATTAGTAGAGATTTAATTTTTACATATTCTTTCTCTGTATATTGTCTAGTTTCTTCTGCATGTCTTTCCTATTATGTGAACTCAGAACTGAACACAATGCTATACACCTTAACTTCTGTGCTCTTAATCTCAGCTGGGCAATTTCCCAAAGATTTCTAGTATTCTTGACAACACTTCCCATTTATTGCCTCTAATCTTCTCTCTCTCATACACACATACAATGTGTGATTAGGAAAACAAAGAGTCTGGCAAATTGCCAAGCCAAGGGCATATATGTATTCTTAATCCTAACATATATTTCATAATATAAAGATTTACCATTTATCAAGAAAAAAATGGTATGGCCAGTTGCAGAAATTCAAGATACACAATCATAAATGATTTCTCTCTCATTCTAGCCACACAATTTTTATTTTTATAAAGTGAAAAAAATGTACCATGTATGCAAGAAATAAATCCATAGAGTATATATCATTATGACAAATTGTAAAAATAGATTATGTTTGCCAGTGCCAGTAAATGACCCTTTGACAACTGAGGGCTGCCATTATCTCTTTATAACACTAGGTCAGCAACTTCTGAAATTTGTATTTTGTTAGCTGGGATACATTCTTTGCCACCAAATTGGTTCAGTTCCATGGCCTCACTCCTTATAGATCCAATCTAGAAGGAAACTTCTTTGTAGGTAGGTAGTTCTCATGACATGGTTGTCCTTCATATAGCTAAATTATGGCCATAATTCTGCCCAGCATCACATAGCAAGTAAGTGTTTGAGGCCAGATTTGAAGTCAGAAAGATGAGTTTTCCTGATTTCAGGTCTGGTACCCTATCTACTACACCACCTAGCTACCATTGAGGACTATTCAGAAACCTATATTTTAAAATTAATGAAATTCCTTGACAAGGGGAGTTCTAGAAGAAGAAATTACATACAAAAGTGTGTTAAAATTATATCTTGTTCTAGTCCCATTGATCATCCCCACGCCTTTCTTGTTAGTAAAGTAAGTATATAAGTAACTAGTACAAAGTAGTAAAAGTAGGAAGTAAGAATGCAAAAAGAAAGCCAGTCATTTACAGACTATCCCACAGATTGAAGGCACATAATTTGCAAACTGCATCATATATTAATTAAAAATTACATCCCAATACTATCTGCTAAATCAGAGGAAATCATCAAGCTTTTTTGGTCCTACAATTTATAAGCCTCAGACAAGCACCAGACATCTACAGTAAGGTCAGCAGAACATCAAATGTTGCCGATAACGATAAGATGATGAGGATATATTAATAAACTAACCTCAAGATGTTATAGGTAAGAGTCTGTCTCTGACCAAAATCCTATTAAGATTAGAGACCCCAAATTCTTGCCCCTCAAATGCTACCATCTCTGTCTGGGTCCATGCTGTCAAGTGCTTCCAATTCTAATCCATAATTATATAAATGACTCTATACCTTTTTCTCTCCCATCCTCTTCCCCACCCTGCGTGCCATCCTCCACTACCTCATCCCTGTCCCCATAACATTTGCCTTTATACCTAATTCCCTTTTGCTGCTTGTTTCTGTAATTTCTATACCATGTGTTCTGTGCCTTATTAAAGCATGATCATAGCCTCCCTTCCCACCGTCATTGTGGTCTTCCTGGACAAGTATCCAAAGAATCAGAGGTGCTCCCCCTATTTCATAATTCCATAAATTAATTAGCAATTCCAATGTTTAAAAAAAGAGGAAGGAAAAATACCTGAGAAGTTGCAAAGCAGGCTCATATTCTTGTGACTCCCAAATATTCTTTTCTAAACATGCACAATACAGCTCTCTGATCTGAAAGTGAACAATGTATTAGTGAGGAACTGGGAAGCAAATGCTGAAATTGTTCTATATTAGTAGGTCAAAATTCCATACATTTGAGAGCCCAATTAGTATTATTAAGATGACCAATTTATGTAATTGATGCCAGATGTGTCACGAACTGAATGCTTTATAAGAACTTCCTTTAAATGAATAAGTGTGTACATGGGTTTGACTGATAACATCAGATACTGACTGTGCAGAAGTAATTGGAAAATAACAAAGCAGGAAATTGATGTGTAAGAAGTCTAGATGTGCCTGTTAATTCAAAATGTGCAAACACATTCAATCACAGCAATCATCTCAAAAACAAGAGAAACAAATTCCTTCACAATTGATCTCTGTAACTGAGTCAAAAATGTAGAGATCAAATTTTTCTCTGATAATTTACTGCACCCATAAATTCCTACAGGTACTTATACTTCAGCATTTCTGTGATTCTTTGAGACTCTCTGATATGTCTATAAGCTGTTTCTTGTAACTGTGATATTCCATCTTCCACTGTAAGCAACTTTATATGGGCTATTCCTAATTGTGTACATCAACTTGTTTCTGTCTCTTAGAATTCCTATCTTCCCTTAAAATAGGGCTTAGGTAACATCTCTTATATGAAGCCTTTGCTGATTCCTTAGTCATTAATGTTTTCCTTTAAAGTTCCTTTCCATAACTTTGTATGTACGCTAGTACAGAATGTCTTCAAGTAGAATGTAAACTTCTCAAGGGCAAAGAACATTTTGTTTTTGTCATGATAGCCCTGGTGATTTGATTGTAGTGAGTCAATGTTTGTTATATAAATTGAATCTCTTGAATTACATAGAAGAGATGGAAGTTCTAGGACAAAAATCTCATATGTAGCAGAAGTACTAATCTTATATAATGCTTCAATGTTTCCTCCTTTTATAGAATCATAGTTTGAGTAAAAGGACAACTTTTTCATTTCGAAGATGAGGAAACTAAGGCCCAGAGAAGCTGATTTATGGAGTTCACCCAGTAAATTAGTAGCATTTCTTGAACTAAATCTTAGTTTAGTTCAGTTCAACAAACATTTTATCCATAGCTTAATTTTTAAAAAATCTCATGAAAAGTCCCTGTACAAAAGATGACAGGCTGTATAACTATAGGTACTTTAGAAATGAAAATTACATTTATACATTTCGGGATTTTTGTCAGAGAGAAGCCACATACACTGTGAAATGAGGTTGTGTATAGCTGCAAATATCTTGGGAGAAAACACTTTTTCAATTACAAGTACTACTGTATGTCACTGGAATTGATTCAGATCTGCAAAACTTTTTTTAAAAATAGGATAGAACTCTATTCCAAACTCTGACTCCTGAAATGATCAGGAAGTCAAGGCATATAACTACTAGCATTCCTACTTCATATATTTCCAATCAGAAAGTATTAGTTACCTGGCGTCCCAAGGGATATTTGGGAAGGGAAGATGTGAATGCATGGAGACACTTCAGAACTATGAAGAAATTCTCATGATAAATGTGTAGCTCTTCCAGAAATCTCATGGTTTGTTCCTAAATATGATTTTAAAAATGTTAATATATCATTCAATAACAGAAGTGATATAAAAATACCACTTCAGGAGAAAATTCTTATTGGAAAAATTAACTATTTCCAACTGACATTAAACTTATGGCAAGTCAATAAAAGAGCAGATTCTAAATTGCAAAATGGCAATCTTAATTCATGAGGTTTTAGAAGTCAAACATTATACACAATTAGAGCAAAGCAAAACTGGCTACCAAATATATTTTTATCCACTGATCAACAGCCAGGTATTCTTTTGCAAATGCTAGAATCAGTTCTGTATTTCCAATAGATATATATCTCTAATACCATGGAGTTATGGAGCAAAGATGGGCAAATGTACAAATGAGCACTTAATTGGCAGTTCTATTGTATTCATCACCTCTCAAGAATAAAAAATGGAGCAAGTCTTCTCTATAAATGTCCAATAGTACCCTAGTGTCTCATTAATATCAGATGGGCTAAAATGATCAGAAAACCAAATATTATTACTTAAGAATCAATATAATTAACTCAATGAAATTCTGCTTATTCTTTGTGCTTTCACAAAGGTATAATTACAAGGATATACTGACTTCATCTATGAAAAATAAAGTATAAAAAAAAGGAAATATGGGGATAAAACTTTCCTCATCATTCTGTGGTAGATTAATATACTCATTCAGTCCTGATGGTGACTGATTAAAAGGACAGAATTTTTTTTTTTAACCCTTACCTTCCGTCTTGGAATCAATACTGTGAATTGGTTCCAAGGAAGAAGAGTGGTAAGGGCTAGGCAATGGGGGTTAAGTGATGTGCCCAGGGTCACATAGCTGGGAAGTATTTGAGGCCAAATTTGAACCTAGGACCTCCCATCTCTAGGCCTGGTTCTCAAACTACTGAGCTACCCAGCTGCCCCCTAAAAGGACATAAACATTAACTTGTGGAGAAGACATAAACTTGCCAGAGGCTGAATTTTCCAGTTATTGAGGGAAACTCAATCCCATCATTCAATATAGCTTCTTGTCTCTCGAAAAAGTTGAAAGTGAACAGAATTCCAAAGGCCACTTATATATCAAAAGCTCTTCATATTTCTTGTTTGAAAATACTTTAAGCATAAAACAGTGTATATATATATATATATATATATATATATATATATATATATATATATTTCCTTAAGCTTGACTGCTGTGAGATGCCGAGTTAGTAGACTGGATTCAGTGCATTTTAAATGGCTTTTTATTCTGAATTTAATACCAAATGAAATGAGTATTTCCACATACAGACTATAATAGAAAAAAGAAGACTGTATATGAAATCAAGAATCTAAATTATGTATAGCTTGTTTTGCTTTTTATGCATATAATTAAACATGTAATTTTGAGAGCTGTCTTGTTTGTCTTGAAATATTTTTGATATCTTTTTTCCCCCTTAACTTTGCATGCATTTCTGTGTGTATCCTCTTTCCCTTCTCTCTACTCAAGAGGACATCCTTTATAAAAAAGTTTTTTTTTTTGAAGGGAAGAGAAAAAAAAACTCAGCAAAGTCAATCACCATATTGAAAAAAAAATCTGAGTTATATGCTCTGTTTCATATTCATGGGTCCCTACCTCTGCAAAGGAGATTGGGAAAGATGTCTTTTCACATCTCTTTTTGAAGACAAATTTGGTCTGATTCTATGCATTTTTAATGTAATATTTAACTTTTCAAAAGCATTTTAAAATTGTTTTGGTAAATTTTAAAATTTCACAAACTATCAAATGACCTCTTTACTAGGATACATTTCCAAACTCTATTACTTGAAACATTTTCTTAGAATCTAATATTAACAAAGTATCCTTAGTAGTCATTGTCTTCAAATTTTTATTTCCTAAGAAGTCAAATGGAAGACTTGAACTACTGTACTGCCTTCATTCAATAATACTTACTTAGCAGATAACTATTATCTTAAGCTCTCAACCATGCTGAAAATAACTGCTCAGATATAGATACAGTCAAGTAAATTAGATCCATAAGTGATTAGTTCAATAAATTTCTCTCTACTCTGCTCCCTGAAAAAATCAATTCCTTGTTCAGCAAACTATGGCTCATTACACTGAAAGCATTGTAAGAATAAAAGAAATGCTTTTAGCTCTTAGATGTTTTCCTCCTATTCCTTTAATTGGCTGATCAGTAATTTAAGAGGTGAGAAGGTAAGATCTGAGGACTATCATGCTGAGAGTTGTCATATTCAAAAACACACATTAGCTGTACCATAAAAAAATACACTGCAACCCAACTTTTCAGCATAAACTATGAAGCAGAGAAGGCATAAAGTCTATATTCAGTAATTTTGAAATAAAGCTTTTGTACAAAAAAAGGTATCTGTCATTGATTACTAATAACATTTTATGCTGGATCATGTTGCATATTATTCATTTCAGTCTTGGAAATTAGATTTGCTAAGTGAGGATGTCTCAAAGCAGTTTATCTTTTTTACTGCAGTCTACAGGTTTGGTCCTTCACATATTTACAAATGATCAAGAATTTAAATAGAAGTCTATATTCTCATGGGAATACAAACTTAGATGGTGAATGAAACAACACACTAATATCTCTTTGTCAAAGAGCATTCTAAAGATGGTTTTGGGGACTGAAATCAAGTTGCCTTTCCTGTATTCCACACCTATTTTCCACCTATATCAGGAGATAATATAGAAGTATGAGGTATTTAAAATTATTTTCACAGCTATATCTACCTTGTACTCTCATGAAAAAGTATTTTGTGAATCTGGTTTCCAAATCCTAACTACAATAAAGTTTTGAATGATCAGACTCTCAGAGATAAGTCATTCTGAACAGTTGAAATTAACCAGATAGCTGGGAATTAGCCATTACATTTAAAAAAATGTAATTTTTCCGATGGAAATCTTTTTCTTTCTTTTTTTTTAAATCTTTACCTTCTATCTTAGAATTAATACTATGCATCAGTTCCAAAGCAAAAGAGTGGTAAGGGTTAGGCAACTGAGGTTAAGTGACTTGCCCAAGGTCACATAGGTACAAAGTGTTGTAATAAAATAATAATATTTGAGGAACTATTTCTTGTTGTAATATCTGGAATATACTCTGGCTGCTAGAGAGCTGCTAGTAGTGGACACCTGAGGCTGCCTAGTTATAATGGAGATAGATGAGAGATGTTGCTAGAGAGATAGATACTGCTAGAGGAGATTACTCTGGAGTATTCTGGGGTTGCCTCTTGATCCCAAATGGCTAATAAATCAAACTATTTCCTACCTTCCACCCTTCACCTCCCAGTCTTCCACCCACACCTTCCTTTCCCTTTTCCCCTCCCTCCTGTTGGTCAGCCACCTTTTCTATGTAACTCAAAGGTGAACTGTGAGATTTAGAGAAGATACTCTTGTTTTCTTTCTCAGGTAAGGAGGTTTATTGGAAAGATATGACAGGACGGAAATTGAGGTAAGAGGGATGAGGTTTGTCCCTAATCTACAAGGAAGGGTTATAAGGGTTTTGGGAAATGTCAGTCCAGTCACAGCCGTGACTCAGAGATAGCCAGAGAGATGGACGACAACTGTTAAATCTTCTTTCTTCTTCAGTCAGATAATCTCTACTTGAGTAACTCAAGTCCATACTTTGTCAAAAACCACAAAGGTCTCTCTCTCTCTGCCCAAGTACAGAAAAGCCAGTCTCTTTTGGTCAGGAACCCAGGAGAAGTTTCTCCCTTGGTCAGTAACCCCAGAGAGAGAAAATCAGTTCCTCCCCCTGGCCAACTTTAACTGCCTCTTCTGGGAACATTCCATTTGGAATCTTCGCCTTGATTGACAGACAGGTTCTTCACCTTGGTCTGCATGCCTGGCTTGTCCTGCAAATCCTCTCTTCATGCTTCTTCCACAGTGTCTGAGGCCAAATATGAACACAGGGCCTTTCAGCTCCAAGCCTGGCCCCTGAGCCACCTAGCTGCCCCTTATTGGAACTGTTTTTCAAGAAGCCTTTCCCAGTGTCCCTTAAGGTTAGTGCCCTCCCTCTGAAATTATCTCCAATTTAGCCTGCAGATATCTAATTTGCACAATTTGTGTTTATTGTTTCCCCCATTAGATACTGAGTTCTTTAAAAGCAGGAGCTATTTTTGCTTTTCTTTATATTCCCAGAATTTGCCTAGAACCTATTAGGTGCTTCATAAATGCTTGTTTAATAAACAACAAGCATTTATGAAGTGCCTACTATGTTGCAGGCACTAGGCTAAGCACTAGGGACATAAAAATAGGCAAAAAACAGTCCCTGCCTTCAAGGAGCTTACAGACTAATGGGAGAGACATTATGTAAACAAATACATATGGAGCCATCTATATAAGGATAAAAAGTAAATAATTAGTAGAGGGAAGGCATTAGAAAGATTTAAGAAATGTTGGAAAGGCTTCTTGTAAAAGATGGAATTTTAGTTGGGGCTGAAACGAAATCATAAAGGTCAATAGTCACCCTGGGCAAGGAAGAGAGAACATTACAGGCATGGGGGACAGTCAAAGAAAATGCCAGAGTTGAGAGATGTTCATGGAACAATAAGGGGGGAGAGAGTGAGAGAGAGAGAGAGAGAGAGAAAGAGAGAGAGAGAGAGAGAGAGAGAGAGAGAGAGAGAGAGAGAGAGAGAGAGAGAGAGAGAGAGAGAGACACTGAATTGAAGACATTGTACAGAGGCAGATACAGTGTGGCGCAATCTATTCAAATGTAATGGACTTCTCTACTAGCATCAATGCAATAATCCAGGATAATTCTGAGGGACTTGTGAGGAAGAACAGTAACCACAACCAAAGAACTGTGGAACCAGAAATGCATTAGAAAAACATATGATTGATCACATAGATTGGGGTTTTGATGTTAAATGTCACTCTGCTATAAATATGAATAACATAGAAATATATTTTGAACAATGATACATGTATAACTCAGTAGAACTGCTTGTCAGCTTTGGGAGGGGGGAGGAGAGTCTAGGGATCAGGGAATCATGTAACTAGAAAAATATTTTAAATAAAAATTAAAAAAAAAGAAAGAAACTGAAATATATCTTCCAGGACTTAAGTAAGATATAAGAAAAATGTAAAAGTAGGAGGGGATTAAATATGAAGGCCTTTGAATAATGAATACAGAATCCTGTATTTGATCTTAGAGATGATGAGGAGCTGCTGGAGTTTACTGCATGAGGTAGTAAACCTCGCTGAGACTGCATTTTTGGAAAATCATTTTAGTGGCTGAATACAAGATGGATTAGAGTACGGAGAAACTAGAGAGAGGCAGATCCACCTAAAAGATATTAAAGAGGCAAAGTTGGAGGCAGAGTCAAGATGGTGGCATAGAAGCAGCAAAAGATCAGATCTCTGAATTCCCTTCCTTACCAATCACAAATGAAATGCTCCTAGGAAACTGAAAATCAAACGTAACAACAAGACAGAGCCAAGGAATCCTCCTGCTGGACTCAATTCAAAAGGTACGCCGCCCAAAAGCTGGAATTTGTGAACACTCAGGTTTAAGAGAAAGGCAGAAGGAAGGTCCCAGGCCCCTCCCCCCACCCCCAGAGTGCTAAGCCTCCAGCAGCAGCAGGAACATCTGGGCATGCAAAGGCTCTTGTCTGAAGGGTGTACCTTGGGGGCAGGGCTGTGCCAGGCTCAGAGCATCGAACACAGGAGGTGGGGAAGGAGCTGGAGAGGGAGCACAGAGTGGAAAGTCTGGTCACAGCAGTGGAGACCGTCCATATTACTCCAGCCTTCAAGGAGGGTTTGGCCTCAGAGCACATTCAGCCCAACACAGCTGAACTTAATCCCATCAAAAGTCTTCAGAGGTCAAGGAAGCCCAAGCTCCAACACCCCTTCCCCAAGACTGTTGGACTTTAATCCAATCAAAAGCCCCCACAGGACAGGGAAGCTCAAACTCCAACACCCTTCCCCCCCACAGACTGCACAGAGATATCTCCTGTCAAAGCTCCAAGAGGGGAGACTGACAGAAAATCCCAAAACCAAAAAAATGAGAGGAGCAAGAGTACAGACAAATACAGGGAATAAAGAAGGGGTAAATGTGAGCAAACAACAGAAAAAGAAGGAAGAAATTACAATTGACAGCTTCTATACAGTCAACGAACAAAGAGCAAACAGAACAGGGGAGGAGGGATCATCAAATGGTAAATCAGAAATCACAGTGAATTGGAAACAGGCTTTGGGAGAATTCAAAATGCATTTCAAAACACAATTAAGAGAGGCTGAAGATAATTGGGAAAAGAACTTAAAAATTAAGATAACTCATCTGGAAACAAAAAATAGTGTCTTGAAAGCCAAAATAAACCAGCTTGAAAATGAGGCAAAGAAGATGAAAGATGATGCAAAGGAGATGAGAGATGAGATAAAGAGGATGAAAGATGACCTCTAAAGAAAATCAGACCAGAAGGAGAAGGATGACCAAAAAGCCAGGGATGGAATCCAGTTTTTAAGAAACAGAATACCAACTAGAATTAAGTGACCTCACAAGGCAGTAGGACACTATAAAGCAAAACCAAAAGAATGAAAAAATTGAGGAAAATATGAAGCATCTCATTAACCAAACAGAAGATTTAGAAAATCGTGCGAGGAGAGACAATTTAAGAATCATTGGTCTATCAGAAGACCATGACAAAAGAAAAAACCTGGACATAACACTATAAGAAATTATCCAAAAAAACTGTCCCGATATTCTACAACAAGACGGAAAAGTGGAGATTGAAAGAATCCACAGATCACCTCCTTACTTAATCCCCAACTGACAATACCCAGGAATGTTATAGCCAAATTCAAGAACTATCAGACCAAAGAAAAAATATTACAAGCTGCCAAGAAGAAGGGATCTGGCTGCATGTACACTGAAGGACTGAAAGGCAGGGAATATGATATTCCAGAAAGCAAGGGAACTAGGTCTACAACCAAGAACTGACTACCCAGCAAAACTGACTATATTCTTATAGGCGAAAGTATGGTCATTCAACAAAAAAGAAGAATTCCAAGAATTTGTAAAGAAAAGACCAGACCTGAACAGAAAATTTGATGTCCAAGTACAGAACTCAAGAGAATCATCAAAAGGTAATTAAAAAAGAGGGAAAAAAGAAAAACAAAACAAAACAAATGAAAAACTTTCTTTTAAGAGACTCAATAAGTTAAAATGATATGTATCCCTAAAAGAAAGAGGTCATTGGTAACTCCTAAAAACTGTTATTATCACCTGGGCAGCTACAAGAATTACACTTAGAGGGAACAGTGACAAATTGTATAGGATGAAATGACAAGAAATAAATAGGTATATAGATATATGTATGCATAAATACATATACGTGTGTATATACATATATATATGTATATGCACAACTAGAGCTAAAAAAAAAGGTTAATACAAAAGGAAATGGGAAAAGAAACAAATGGGGGTAAATTTATATGCCATAAAGAAGGGAGAACATCAATACACTGGAATAGTAAAGTGGTTGAAGATAGGATATACAACTCTTATGTGCATTGAAACAGACCCAAAGAGGGAAGACTAATCCAATCCATTGGGGCAGAGAATAGATTCACGCCCTATAGGGGAATAGAAGGGTAACAAATGAATTAGTAGGTAGGGAATCAATATAAGGGAGGGAGAGGGTGGGGGGGTACTTTGAGAAAGACTGCAAAGAAAATAATCAGGGGGAATAAGAAGGAAGGGGGTAGAAAGGGAAGTAAAATAAGGGTGGGAACTAGGGGGACTGATTAAAAACAAACTGGTGTAGAAGGAAATAGTGAAAGAAGAAAAGGCAGGACTAGGAGTAGAAATCAAAATGCTGGGAAATACAGAGTTGGTAATCATAACTCTGAATGTGAATGGAATGAACTCAACTATAAAACCCAAGCAAATAGCAGAGTGGAATAGAATCCAAAACCCTACCATATGCTGTCTACAAGGAACACACATGAGGAAGGTAGATACGCATAGGGTGAAAGTAAGAGGATGGAGCCAAATCTATTGGGCATCAACTGATAAAAAGAAGGCAGGAGGCACAATCATGATATCTGACAAAGCCAAAGTAAAAATAAATCTAGTTAAAAGAGATAGGAATGGTAATTATATCCTGATAAAAGGCAGTATAGACAATGAGGAAATATTAGTACTCAACCTGTATGCACCAAATGGCATAGCATTCAAATTTCTAAAGGAGAAACTAGTGGAGCTCAAGGATGAAATAGATAGAAAAATTATACTAGTGGGAGACCTGAACCTTCCTCTATCAGAACTAGATAAATCAAACCAAAAAATAAATAATAAAGAGGTAAGTGAAGTGAATGAAATCTTAGAAAAATTAGAGTTAGTAGATGTGTGGAAAAAAATGAAAAGGAAAAAAAAAGAATACACCTTCTTTTCAGTAGCACATGGTACATTCACAAAAATTGACCATGTATTAGGACATAAAAACATTGCAAAAAAGTGCAAAAGAGCAGAAATAATAAATGCAACCTTCTCAGATTGCAATGCAATGAAAGTAATAATTAGTAAGGGTACATGGAGAGGTAAATAAAAAATTAATTGGAAATTAAACAATACAATTTTCAGTTAAAGAAATCAAAACTCTTAATAAGCACATGAAAAAGTGTTCTAAATCTCTTATAATCAGAGAGATGCAAATCAAAACAACTCTGAGGTATCACCTCTCACCTAGCAGGTTGGCTAACATGACAGCAAAGGAAAGTAATGAATGCTGGAGGGGATGTGGCAAAGTTAGGACATTAATGCATTGCTGGTGGAGTTGTGAATTGATCCAACCATTCTGGAGGGCAATTTGGAACTATGCCCAAAGGGCGATAAAAGGCTTGTCTGCCCTTTGATCCAGCCATAGCACTGCTGATTTTGTACCCCAAAGGGAAAAAGACATGTACAAAAATATTCATAGCTTCTCTCTTTTGTGGTGGCAAAAAAAATTGGAAAATGAGGGGCTGTCTTTCAATTGGGGAATGGCTAAACAAATTGTGGTATATGTTGGTGATGGAATACTATTGTGCTCAAAGTAATAATGAATTGGAGGAATTCCATGTGAACTGGAAAGACCTCCAGGAATTGATGCAGAGTGAAAGGAGGAGAACCAGGAAGACATTGTACACAAAAACTGATACACTGTGGTACAATCAAATGTAACGGACTTCTCCATTAGTGGCAATGTAGTGATCCTCAACAACTTGGAGGAATCTATGAGAAAAATCACTCTCCACATTCAGAGGAAACACTGTGGGAGTAAAAACACTGAAGAAAAACAACTGCTTGAATACATGGGTCGAAGGGATATGATTGGGGATGTAGGCTCTAAACGAACATCCTAGTGCAAACAACAATAGGAAATAGGTTCTGATCAAGGACATAAGTAATACCCAATGCAATTGTGCATCGGCTGTGGGAAGGGTGGGTGGAGGGGAGGGAGGGAAATAAAGTGATTATTGTAACCAAGTAATAATGTTCTAAATTGACTATATAAACTAATTCAATTGGAAAAAAAATATCTTCCATCTTAAAAAACAAATAAAAACGCAAAATTGCCAGGCTTTGGTAATGGCATGAATATGATTTAAAAAGTACTAACCTTCCACAAAGTCTTAAAACAGTATGCTATTTAATACAATTTAACCTTCTCAACTCAGTGACATCTTTTTGGACATCAGTTATTGTAATATACTATAGCCATATATGAAAGTAATAATTCACATTTGCAAAATGCTATCATTTTATTTTTAACTTTTTTTACTGATATATTTGATGTTTATATCTAGTATAGGATATAGAATATAATGTACAATAATAACATTTATGTTTATTTCATTAATTTATTTTGTTTGCTTTTCCTAACATGTATGTTAAGAAAGTTGAATAGGCATCATCATCTTCATTTTGCAAGAGAAGAAATGGAGGTTCATAGAAATGATGTGACTTTTGTAGTCAGGAAAAAACCCTAGTCTTTGTGTTCCTAATTTACTACTCCTTCCCCTCTATACTATATGGGAATAAGACTCACTGGTACACTGAAATCACCCCATACCAGTTCATGAAAGCCAAATGTGGGAACATTTATACCTCAAAAATTAGCAAATGTCATAAAAGAGGGATTGATTTACTATTTTGTTCATTGTCTAGACTTAAGAAAGAGATGGAGAAAATGTTAACAATGCAGATTAAACTTAAAAGTGCATCATGAGTACAAATTTTTCCTGGGACAGTTGCTTATCAGTAAACTCCTGGATAAGGGGCTGATATGGCCTTGGAACTGAATTTATTTTTTAAAAGAAATTTTCCTTGACAACTACAAGTATTCGAATCTTATAACAGGGAGAAAAAGGGGAAAAAAAACAAAATAAATATGCAAATATTCAAGTGGCTCAGTAATCTCATGTGTGTCAGTATTTCGGCTATTAAAAAACTACAGAGAATGGTATACGTCAATTAGTTATATGACCTCTTTCATTTTAACATGGTGGTAGTCACATTATCTTTGTTTTCACAAATATTTTTGATTGTGTAGATAATGTGAACCTATAACTATCATCACAGCATTGCCCTTAATTATAGTTGATGTCAATGTCTGCTATTTTTTTGGTTACCCTTTTTTCACAGTTATTTTAATATGACTTAACATTCCTCTGAATTCTTCATATTCAAAGCTGTGAATTTTAAAAGTCTCCATCTTGGTCTAGCACCCAAAAATTGTGCACACCCACCTACACGGGCATGCGCTAGTCAATGACTAATCAGAAATAACTAACTGCCCACCTGGGCTGTCCTAAGCCAAGCTAGAGCCAACCATTGGATTTGTGAGACACAGGAAGAGAGGTAGGGAACAGCCTCTGGGATTGGCGGAACTTCCTGTGGAGAGAGCTAGGGGGAGTTGGTGTTAGGAGCTTGGAGAGAGAGGACGCCCGCAGACAGCTTTCCTTCAGATCGGTCACGTGAGTTAAGGACTGGTTCTTTCCACCTGGGCCTTTAGGCCTAAACTCCCTCTGCCTTGGTCAGAGGTTGAGTAGCCTCTTTCCCTTTTCTCTTCTCTCCTTCTCTCCCTAACCTTTTCCCCACTCCCAGTGTGATTAAACCACCATAAACCTCATTCTGACTTGAGTGTTTCATTTTAGGAATTTCATAAGTAAATTCCTTGGCGGCCATTGTTAAATATTATATAAATCTTGTAGCCACATTTGTAACCATTACTATATTATAACCTTCTCCCAGAAGCCTTAAATTTCCCCATTACAGTTTGGCTAACCACTACGGGAAAAAAGAACCTTATCAGTCTTCTGATCTCCTTACTATCACCTGGGAGAAATCCCACCCCGGCTACCCCCCCCTGGCTCTTGGCCCTGCCTTAGTGCTTGGAAGGTTTCTAGAACCTCAATAAATTTCCTGAATTTTCTTGCCTTTTCAACCCACTTATTGCTCACTCCCTCAGTCCTGTTACCAAATACCTTGGCTTAAAGACACAGCTGCCAGAACAGGTGAGTATAAAACACCTTTTCTCTTTTCCCTTTACCCCTTAAGTTAAATTGGGGTCAACAGGATTTTTTTTTCCTTCTCCTCTTTGTCTCTCATTTCCGTCTCCTTTTACTTTAAGGAGGTGGCTCAGTAGAGAGAGGCAGGCCAGGCTTACCTAATCAACTAAGCAAGGAGGAACCTCAGGAGAAGGAGCTCTTAGGAGCTCCTAGCCCGCAAAAAACAGCTGAATACAGCTAGGGAGCTAACTTAAAACCCATTTTTTTTTTCTGTTTCCTGGCCTTTCTAGTCTTAAAAATTTAAGTGGGCTTTGCTCAAGGAAGATAGCACATGGTCATAGCGGCTTTAGCCTGAGGGCCAAAGAAGATTGCTGGGACCCACCCACATACACTTTGTAAAGAAGGAGAATTTACAATACAATAGGCCCTTAGCCTGTATAGGGTTGTAGACTCAGAGCCACCTACTGTAAAAAGAAAAAGCCTGTGGAAAGTTTGCTGCTTTGCCCTGCTCCCCACTTGCTTTGTGAAATTACAAAATATACATATAAAAATGACTACTATATCCTTTGACAATTATAAGGCAGCTGAAGAAGTAGGGGCATTGAGGAATGAAGGATACCTCCAAATTTTTATATTAATAGGTACTGTCATTTTTGTACTCCTCAATACTATATTTAGAGATGAAAAAATAAAACAAATTGAGGATAAAATAAAACAAAATGAGGAGAAAATAAAACAAAATGAGGAGAAAATAAAACAAAATGAGGAGGAAATAAAGCAAAATGAGGATAAAATAGAAAATATTGAGGATAAAATAGAAAATGTTGAGGATAAAATAGAAAAAATTGAGGATACAATAGAAAAAATTGAGGATAAAATAGGAAATATTGAGAATAAAATAGGAAATATTGAGGATAAAATGGGAAATATGGAAGATAAAATAGGAAAAATTGAGGATAAAATGCAAGCCCAATTAGAAGATCTAAAAAGTTTCTTACAGGATCAATTGACAAACAACCACTCTACCAGAAATAGACCTGTTTCTGAACCTTTGAATGAGGAAATTTCCTTCCCTGAAATAGAGATGGAAAATACCTTTCCTATAGCCAAGTTAACAGACTGCTTCTCTCGTGTAGTGAAAATCTTGTCTGAATTTAATCCCCAAAACCCTTCCCCGGCAATCCCAGATTCTCATGTTCCTTCTCCTACAGAAAACCAAATTCCAATGCAAGAGAGATCTTGTCCCCCTAGAAAAACCTGTCCCTGTCAAACTGACCCACAGGTGCAAAATCCAACTAGAGGCCTGTTTCCTCTAAGAGAAGTACCTGAAATAGGACGAAATGGGGATGTGGTGACTTTAAGACATAGGATACCGTTTACTCCCCAAGAAATAAATGAATTTACACGAAATATTCCCACATATGAACAAGATCCTTTTCTAGTAACAAAAAAGATGGGAGACATATTTTTTCAGTATAATCCGTCTTACAAGGACGTTGAGAGCTTACTCCAGGCTTTTTTAAGTGAACGTGAAAAAAATAAAATAATTGCTCATGTCAACAAAACCAGGGGGCGTAATGCAGCACATTGGCCATCTCAGGATCCCGAATGGGACTATAACAATCCTGAGGATTATCTACAACTATACCGTTGTAGAGAGGCCATCCTCACGTCCATGAAGGAATGTGCGGACAGTACAGATAAGTGGATGGAACTGGAAAAAATTAAGCAAAAGGAAAATGAAACACCCTCCAGATTTATGGACAGAATTATCGAGTTTGGGGACAGATACTTAGATTGGGACTTAACTAAAGAGAGTAGTATAAGACAAGCTAGAAGAATCTTTGTAAACAATTCTTGCAAAGCAATTAAAAATTATTTCAAAACACAATGCCCAAGATGGTCAGATATGGACCTTGAAGAATTGCGAAAAACAGCTATATATGTTTTAAAGGGAAACGAAGAAAAGGAGAAAGAAAATGATGATGACATGGAGGAAATGAAGAAAAAAATGAAATATTTAATAGATAGGATAACTAAATTAGAAAGTGGGCATGATAATGAACCAACGACAATTGCCCCTCTCCAGAAATCCAATTATCAATCCATTACTTGCCACTTCTGTGAGAAGAAGGGCCACAAAATGATGGAATGTAGAACCTTTCTTAAGATGTTTGGAAGGAATACACAGTTTAATAATAGTTTTAGAAATAATAACTATAATGAATATAGAAATAAGAACTTTAGAAACCAGAACTATAGAAATAGGAATTGGGAAATTAATGACAATGCTCAAATTGAAGAAAATTTTAATGATAATACTCAACAATATATGAGAAATGGCGCTCGTCCAAAAACTACTCGAGGTACTAATGACCCTCAGAGAGGTGCCCTTCAGGGGGGTGCCCAAGGAATATCCCAAAAACAATGATGGTGCCCGGGGGGGGCTGGGGCACAGGAATCAGAGGATACAACCTTTGATTTCCCGGACCCTGATGTCCTACTACCCGTTGTCCCTATCCACTGCCCTCCCCATACTAATGAACCCCATGTTACCTTAAAGGTGGGTAACACCTATTATGATTGTCTATTAGACACCGGAGCTTCCTGGTCTGTATTGAAGAGAAAACCTGATTTACAATGTTATTCTATTGGCTCAGAGAATGTAATGGGAGTATCAGGAATAACCCAAAGAGTTAAAAGACTTCCTCCTAGAATGGTGTCTGTAGGACCCCTAGAGGTACAACACTCTTTCCTTTTGATGCCTGACTCCCCTTTAAATTTGCTGGGGAGGGACCTTCTATGCAAACTCAGAGCCACAATAACCTGCTCCCCAGATGGCTCATTATCATTAGAAGTACCAGAGGAATCTTTAAAATTACTCCCTGTACTTCTCTCGGAAAACCAGGATGCAAAAGAGCCTTCCATTTTTGAAATACCTAAAGATATACCTGAGTCTCTTTGGGCCACATCTTCTTCTGATGTAGGCTTGCTTAAATCTGCTGTTCCTGTGCAGATAAAAACTAAATCTAGCCCACCTCCTTCTATCCCTCAGTATCCCCTCTCAAAGGAGGCAATTGAGGGTATTACACCAGTTATTAACTCATTAATAGAACAGGGAATAATAATCCCTTGCAAATCTGAATACAACACGCCCATCCTACCAATTAAAAAACCAAAAAAAGGGCCCGATGGCAAGCACATCTATAGATTTATACAGGATCTAAGGGCAGTAAATAATCACGTTATAAAGAGACACTCCGTAGTTTCTAACATACATACTATTATTTCATCTATTCCTAGCACAGCTACATACTTTACAGTAGTAGACTTGTGTTCAGCCTTTTTTTCAATACCAATACATGAAAACTCCAGACATATTTTTGCTTTCACCTGGAAGGGCTCACAATATACCTGGTGTCGGCTGCCACAGGGTTATGTCGAAAGTCCGAGCTTATTTGAGCAAATTTTGAGCCAAGACACAGACAATATAACATTTAAAAATAGCCAATTAATCAAATATGTAGATGATCTACTCTTGGCTTCAACAGATGCAAAAACATGTCAAGAAGATAGCAAACACCTTCTTTTGGAATTGCACAAAAGAGGTCATAAGATCTCGAAGGACAAAGTTCAGTGGTGTCTCCCCAAAGTAGAATATTTGGGGTTCATTCTGACAGCTGGTGCCCGCTCTATTTCTCCCAAGCGAATTGAGAATATTCAAAAATTGAGTGCTCCTACTACTAAAAAACAGTTAAGAGCAATTCTGGGAGCAACAGGGTTTTGCAGACAATGGATTCCTTGTTATGGGGAAATTACTAAACCTCTTATAGCACTAACAAGGGATGCAGTCCCTGAACCCCTCAAATTAGAGCCTGAACACCTGTCAGCTCTATCAGAGCTAAAAAAGGCTATCTTATCTGCCCCTGCTCTAGGCATCCCAAATTACAACAAGCCATTTACTTTATATGTACATGAGCGAAGAGGAGTAGCCTCAGGCGTTTTAACTCAGACTTTGGGACCTTCTCAGCGCCCAATTGCCTATTATTCTGCCCAACTAGACCCAGTAGCAGCAGGAGCACCACCATGCCTTAGAGGAGTAGCTGCTACAGCCTTACTAGTAACAAAAACCGTTGATTTAGTATTGGGATGTCCATTAACAATAATGTGCCCACATGAGATTGAAGCATTATTGGTAAAACATAGAACACAGGCATTCTCGGATCAGAGAATTACAAGGTATGAAATAACCTTATTAAATAGTGAAAATATTACCTTGAAACGCTGTTCAACTCTTAACCCTGCCACCTTGCTTCCAGATTTACCTACTTCAGGAGAACCACTACATATCTGTGAAACATTAGTGTCCATGGCAGAAAAGCCTCGAGATAATCTCTTGGACACTCCCTTAGACAATGCAGATCTGATTTTATTTACCGATGGTTCCTCTTTTATGAGGGATGGCATACGTTACACTGGAGCTGCCGTAGTCTCAGAATTTGCCACTGAATGGTCAGCTTCACTACCTTCTAACATTAGCGCTCAAGGAGCAGAGCTCATAGCTCTGAAACATGCCTGTATAATTGCCAAGGATAAAAAGGCAACAATTTATACGGATTCTAGATATGCTTTTGGCATTTGTCACTCAGTCGGGATGCTATGGCTCCAGAGAGGATTTTTAACCTCAGCTGGAAAATCCATAGCTAATGCAGAAATTATTAATGAAGTTCTTTCTGCTCTCAAACTGCCTAAAGCCCTAGCTGTAGTTCATTGCTCTGCCCATACAGGAGGCTCAGACCCTGTCTCTAGAGGAAATGACCGAGCAGATGCCGCTGCAAAACTAGCAGCCATAGAAGGACCTGGATTAATTTTAACATTAACAACCACTGATAATTTAAATTTATCACTCTCCTATAATGAAAAGGAAGTGGAAAAATGGAAACAAAAATTTAAAGCAAAACAAATTAATGGAGTATGGGTGTCATCTGAAGGAAAACCCCTGCTCCCTAGAAGTTTCTATAACCAAATTTGCCAATTTATTCATAAAAATGGTCATTTTGGTACCCAGGGCATCGTGGACTCTGTTAAGAGAGTATGGATAGCCCCTGGTATAACTACCATAGCCTCTAAAGTGTGTTCATCCTGCCCTACCTGCCAGGCATATAACCAACATGCCTTTCGTGGTAAAGCCTTTGGTGGACGTCCTCTGGCTTACACACCTTTTGAGCACCTGCAGATAGATTTTATAACGATGCCAAAGGCTGGACAATATAAATTTTGTTTGGTCATAGTAGACCAACTGACCAGATGGCCAGAAGCATTTCCTACAGCCCGAGCCACAGCAGCTTTTGTTGCTAAGGTGCTTTTAAAAGAAATTATTCCTCGTTTTGGCCTACCAGCACGTATTGACTCCGATAGAGGGAGTCATTTTACCGATTCTGTCTTAAACCAGATATATTCTTGCTTGGGGATAACTCCCAAATTCCATGTTCCATATCATCCCCAGAGTTCAGGCCAAGTTGAGAGGATGAACAAAGAACTTAAAACTATGATTGGAAAATTATGCACTGAGACCCATTTAAAATGGCCTGAAATTCTCCCTTTGGCCCTATTTTATCTTAGAAGCAGGCCTAGAGGAGACTTACATATTTCACCATTTGAGATGCTTTTTGGACATCCGCCTATACAGGCTAAGCCTTTCTCCCCGGCTTATACATCGTTATTAGGGGGAGATACTACTATTGCTTCCTATATACAGGAATTACAGCACAAACTGCGTGAACTACATGAATCCGGAGCTGCAGTACAAGCTGGACCACTAGACTTCTCACTTCACGACCTGAACCCAGGAGACAACGTGTATATAAAGAACTTCCAGCGTACAGGAGCAACCCAGCCTTCCTGGGAAGGACCATTCCAAATATTGTTAACTACTCCAACATCTATAAAGGTTGGAGAAAAGGACTCTTGGATTCACTGTTCTCATGTAAAGAGAGCATCTTCTGTTGAGACTGATTGACTGTATCCTATACATGCATTGGAGATAACTATACATTGACAAGTGGAACTGTTTTATTCTGCTTTTGACACATTGAATTTCTAAATTTAATTTTTTTCCCCTTTTTTCCTTTTTTTTCTCTTTTCCTTATTTTATTATTATTATTATTTTTACATTATTTTATTTTTTTCCCTTTTTCTCATTTCTATGTACTTAAGGTACATATGATCAATATTAATTTTTATTCTACAATATTAGTTTAAATATATATATACTTGTTGTTATTATTAATACGCACCCAAACAGCTTTAGACTATGGGAACCTGCCATTTATTGATAATTGTTGTGGGACTATGATTAATGTTTGTGTCTGATTCTAGATATGAGATCAAACAAGGAGCACAGATATAACCTGGATAATGCCAAAAGAGCTCACAGGTCTAAAAATCAAAAGACCAATCCAGGTAGGATTAATACATTTCTAAGCCAATACTAAGGACTTGAACCTAGTGTGAGACTCGGGGTTGCGACACTTGACAGACGTTAAGATGTAGGCCTTCCCTGTATCCACACTCTTCGTGAAAATACCTACAGACAAGTACCTAAGGTTGGCTACCATCCTGGCTCCATCCATCCCTGAGAACAAAGGTAAAATCAGACGAGGGAATGACACTTCCCTAGATATAAAATAGAAATCTGGTCCTCTTTTTTCTCTCCTATAGTATGGCAACTTCCTGTAGCCTTGGCTGCAAATGGGGAAGTAAAATATGCTGCATTCTGTCCTACAGACTTGTGGGATTAAAAATTACTTAACTGGACCCTAATACAGGGGCCTGTGAAAAAAAAAATTTTTTTTATTGCTTTCTCAAAATTTGTATACATAGATTTTTTTTTGAATTTTGATACTAATTTTTAATTCTTCTTTAATATAGATATGCATATATAAAGGGTTTATATTTTTTCCCTTAATTTTTTCCCTTTTTTTTCTTCTTCTGATTTTGAATTTTTATTTTATTTTCATTTTGTTTTGTTTTTCTTTTGAATTAACTCACACACCCCCACAACTAAAACTTGAATCCTCAGCTGGACTCAGTGTTTTTTCAACACCTTCTTCAGGGGGGATTGTATTTCATCAAATCCAAGATTTAAATTTTGTTCGAGAGAGAAATCTTCAGAGAAGCTTGCTAACTAACTGAATCCAGAGAATGAACTGTTTGCAGAAAGATATCTAAACCTTTTCACTACAGGAAGATCCAGAATGAACCTTGGGGTGTGGTTGATTGAACATTTTTTTGAATGTACACTCTTATGCCAAAGGGGACTGCCCCCTAATTGGCTTTTGTCAATGCGCCCAGCAAAACATTGGTTTGCTGTCTTTCTCTCTCCTCTATTTCCCCATATTTACAACTATTATAATTTTCCTCTTAGTGGGTAGAAAAAATTTTTGTATACACTTATAGTTAGAAATTTTTGGGGTGCAGTATGCTTATGTTTAGTGATCAATTGGGGAGACTAGTCTCCCAATCATCATCAGGGGGGATTGTGAATTTTAAAAGTCTCCATCTTGGTCTAGCACCCAAAAATTGTGCACACCCACCTACACGGGCATGCGCTAGTCAATGACTAATCAGAAATAACTAACTGCCCACCTGGGCTGTCCTAAGCCAAGCTAGAGCCAACCATTGGATTTGTGAGACACAGGAAGAGAGGTAGGGAACAGCCTCTGGGATTGGCGGAACTTCCTGTGGAGAGAGCTAGGGGGAGTTGGTGTTAGGAGCTTGGAGAGAGAGGACGCCCGCAGACAGCTTTCCTTCAGATCGGTCACGTGAGTTAAGGACTGGTTCTTTCCACCTGGGCCTTTAGGCCTAAACTCCCTCTGCCTTGGTCAGAGGTTGAGTAGCCTCTTTCCCTTTTCTCTTCTCTCCTTCTCTCCCTAACCTTTTCCCCACTCCCAGTGTGATTAAACCACCATAAACCTCATTCTGACTTGAGTGTTTCATTTTAGGAATTTCATAAGTAAATTCCTTGGCGGCCATTGTTAAATATTATATAAATCTTGTAGCCACATTTGTAACCATTACTATATTATAACCTTCTCCCAGAAGCCTTAAATTTCCCCATTACAAAGCCATATATTTAGTGCTGAAAGGGATTATATGGCTCAATACTATTTCATTACATTCTTATTCTACAATTTAAATCTTTCCCCAATCAATGACCAATTATATTTGCTTCTAGTGCTGTTATGAATTTTTCATACAAAAAGGCATTTTGTACAAAGGGATCAATATGCCAGATATCTGAAGGAAGAAAAGATACCAAAAGCATGGGGGGAAAAGTCTCATATCTTATTAAAACCAAAAGTGGGGTGAGAACTAAGAGAATATTAATAACTATCAACCAATATGCCTGTTCTTTCATCTATTACAAAATCTTTATGAAAGTCATTTATACACTTACTAGTAAGGAAAAAGCAAGCTTTTAGAAGCAATATTCATGAATGGACCACATCTTTACCATTTCATAATGAAAAGACTATAAGATGCCCCTCTTTATTTGTTGATTTTTTTTAAATGTATTTTATTTCTTAGAACAAAATTTGTCATCTCATGTGTTCTCTTAGAAAGTCTCTTGTTTATACTTTAAAATAACTTATGATTCTTTGGAAGATATGACAACAGAAAAGCCTGCTTAATGAACTGATGATAAATATCAGAAGAGAAATAAAACAAGGAAATATAAACTTGTCAAAGGTTTTTCTTGCTATCTCTGATGGAGGAATGCCAGGACAGAATCAAGGACAGAAAGGGATTCCCTATGAATTTTTTCTTTGCATGCTCAATGCCTAACACAGTGCTGACCTCATAAGAGAGGAGGCTTAAGTAATTTTTATTGAACTGAATCAGATAACTTCTGATTTCTCTATCACAAACACAACAGTACCTAGAACTCTGTTATTTTTCACCCTTTCTTCTACCCTACTTGTACTTATTTACTCAGGTGGTTAAGGGAGTAGTATTACTGATTATTTCAAGAATTTATGCTAGAGTCTTTGTGGAAGAGATACTTCAAAACCTACAAATCAATCATGATAATGTCAGAGATATACCACTACTGAAAACATGATACTAGGCCAGAATTTTCTTCAAGCCTAATTTCATATCTGAATTGTAGCAGAATTTCATGAATAGACAATATTAAAAATCACATTTTAAACATTATGAGACTTAAAGAACTATATAATATTTGGGTGATAGATTACTTTTTCCACTAAATCTTTTCTATAATAACATTTCATATTTTGAAGAAAATCCCATATATAAGATTAAGTAGATTTCTTCAATGGTGCTCTGAGTTTGTATTAGAGAACCTTTGTGCTTAGTTTACTAGTCATATTATGTTTACCTAGATCAGAGAGGTTCAAATGTGTCATAAGGCAGAGCTATTTTTCACTCCCTAGTAACCTTACAATAATTGAAAATGGGGATGTATTGACAATGAAGTCTCTGAGAAAAGGAGGAAATAAAGGCTGATAAAGGAGTCTCCAGCTTGGGGAAGTTGGAAGGGGATCTCTACCAGTTGAGAAAGCTTCTGTGCAATGTTTCAGTTTTTACTAACAACTAATAAGGAGAGATGACCTTGGTCTGTGTTGGCAAACCTATGGCATGTGTGCTGGAATGTGCTGGAGGGGAGCTTCTCCCCTCCCCCTCTCCACCACATTTGAGGACATTTCTCCCATTACCCACCTCTCTGCCCAGCAACCAAATGGGAGCGCTTTCTCCCTCCCCTGTCTGGGGTAAGGCAGGGGGCTCACATGCCATATGAGTTTGGACACTCAATCTCTAAAAGGTTTGCCATCACTGCTCTAGGTGATACTTATCTAATACAGAACTAAATAGAATTTGTTGTCTATTTTCTTTGTGTATATAATTATCAATGTTGAAGTGATTAAATTTCATGTCATCCAAGGATCAGTTGAAGGATTCAAAAATGTTTGGCCTGGAGAAAAAAAACTTAAGAAGGAACATAATAGCTGTTTTTAGGTTTATATAAAAGGTTGTCATATAAAGTGGTACCAAATTCAAATAGAAAAAGGGGAAGCTAATCTATACATAAGGATCCCTGAAAGTCACATATTGACTTAGTTTTAAAATGCAATATTATCTATGTTTTATTTTATTAAATATTTGCCAGTCACATCTTCATCTAGTTTAGGTCACTCCCAGGAGTGTTGTGGGCTACATCTGGCCCTAGCAGGTTGGACTCCTCTGATGGAGAAGACAAATTAGATCTAGCTCTGCTTGGCCCTATAGGGCAGAGTTAGGGGAAAAATTATGAAAGTTGCAGAAAGGTAAATTTTGGCTTCACATGAGGAAAATATTTCTAATAATTAGAGATTAAAAAGTGGAACATGCTGCATCATGATTGGTACAGGTTTCTTTATTGTACTGAGCCTGGCTGCTCACACACTGGTCAGGAATGGTTCACAGGGAACATGTGCACAGGTTTGACTAAAATGGCCACTGCCTATCAGGTGTCCCTTCCAACCCTGAGATGTTATAATATGCTCTGTATAATAATATATCTCATAGTCAAGTTTCTATAGCCACTATGAAATGAATAATTATTAAAATTCTACATTTTAATTAAGGTTCAGAAAACTAGATAAATTCTCCACTAATTATTTTAAAAATATTATTATATCCTGATATTGATATTAACATGATGGAAAAATGCTGAGAACTGAAATTATTGTTTAAACCATTTCTACCTCACATTACCCAGTAAGAATAACTTCTTTTTTAAAAAGAGAGAAAATGGAATATATTTATAAGTTTTGAGGCACCATTCATTGGTGTCTTAAGCATCAGAAGGACTTGGTTTCAAATCTAGCCTCAGACACTTCCTAGCTATGTGACCCTGGACAAGTCACTTAATCCTGTTTGGCTAGTCCTTGCCCTTGTACTTCTATCTTAGTCTTGTTACTAAGACAAAGTAAGGGTTAAAATTTTTTTATAAATACTCAACATCGTAGAGTATGTGGCACAATTGATTCAAATGTAACGGATTTCTCTACTAGCAGCAATGCAATGATCCAAGATAATTCTGAGGGACTGGTGAGGAAGAACAGTAACCACAACCAGAGAAAGAACTGTGGAACCAGAAATGCATTAGAAAAACATATGATTATGTAGATTGGGATTTTGATGTTAAATGTCACTCTACTGCAAAAATGAATAACATAGAAATATGTTTTGAACAATAATACATGTATAACCCTTCTGATGCCAGGTTGGGTGCTCTATATACTATGCCACCTAGCTGACCTTTTATAAATAAATCATAAAGTAGCTGACCCTTTATGAATAAATCTTAAAGCACTATATATATATGTGAGCTACTACATTATCTCTGTTAGTTGGTCAAAGGATAGAGAATTAATTAATCTCTATTCCAAATACAGAATTGGAAAAACTGTGGCAAGTATCTCAAATTGACAAGAAAGTTTTTCTTGGATGTTAAAAATTATTCCCATTTGGCTATTCTATTAAAAATAATAATTTAAATTGGTCCTTGCCCTAAAGAATGAATTTACTGAAGATTAAATAGGAATAGAGAACTTTCAGATGACAAAACTTCTTCCACCAGACAGTGACTACTTCTCTGCAACTTATAGTCTGAGCTGCCTAAAGCACTGAGGGTTTCACTTGCCCAGGGTCACATAGCTAGAAAGTGTCTGAGGCCAGATTTGAACCCAGGACCTCCTATCTCTGGTCTTGGCTCTCAATCCACTGAGCCACCCAGCTGTTAAAAAATTTTAAAATGAAAGCTGCAATTCTGTTTCCTGTTAGGAGAACCTGAGGTAGTATGTGAATTAGACCACAATTTTGAAAAACAGTGCTAAAATACGAAGCCCATCTGACCTCGGTATATACTGGTTTGATCATTACAACATACATGGGATGTGATCATCCCATCCCAGGTTTGTGAAATTAAATTCAATCCAGCAAACTTTTATTTAGCCCTGTCTGTGTATAACTCTTCACATTAAATCGGCTTCCTGCCCATACGGCACTTACATTCTAAGGGGAGGAAAAGATATATACACAAATAACTATAATTCAAATAATACATAAATGTATCAAGGAGGTAAAAACCAAGTTCAATGTAAAAAATGAGGGAGAAAGGTTCCTCACCAACTGGTGAGGAATCAGAAATTCCTTTAAGAGGAGTCATGTAGGATAACAAGAAAAGCTCTAATGTTGGAAGGAACTTCAGAAACCAGGAGGCCCAATACTCACTTTAAATTGTAAAAATGGACTCGAATCCAGGACTTCAATCCCCAGAAGTCCTTGCTCCACTTCCCCAAAATGCTTTGTAATCTCACTGAATTCTCACTGAGAGCTGAGAGCAAAATCATTATTTAAAGGGTCTCCACCCACAGGGGGTTCTTCTCTTCCTGGGTCTGCTGGCAAACAGACGTGTCTCATGATGTGAGTGAAATTTGGGTGGGCCTCATGGCCCACCTAGCACGTGCTTCTCTTGCTTGTATTTTCTTTAACCCTTGACCTTTAATAAACCTCATAAAAATAATACTCCTTGCAGAGAGAAACTAATTTCTACCTGCCTCAGCTTCCCCTAAATTTTAATCTTTACAATATAAGGAAACCAACACCCAAGTATGACTTGTTCAGCATAGGATTTGTATCTGGTTCCTCTGTTCCTCTGTCTCCAGAGTTAGCACTTTCCCCCCTATGCCAGGGGTGGGATAGTAGCTGATTATATAAGGCCTTATTGCCAGACAATAGAGCATGAAGTTTATGTAGTAGCCAATAAGAAACCACAGAAAGGTTTTAGGCAAAGCATTGATATAACTAGATCTATGCATATGGAAGAGGAGTAAGAAAGCAATGTGAAGAATGCTTTTGAAGGAAGAGAGAGAAATAATAATAATAACTGAAAAAATAGATAACATTTAAATAGTGCCAGGCATTGGATTAAGTGCTTTATAATTATTATCTCATTTATCTTTTTTCTTTTACAGATGAAGAAACTGAGTCAAATGAAAGTTAAGTGACTTGCGCAGGATCACACAGCTGATAAATGTCTGAGCCTGCATTTGAACTCAGGCATTTCTGACTCCATGTGTATCAAGCACTCTATCTACTGAGAGAAGTAAGTGCTGATATATTCCTCATTGACTATATGGAAGAGTGAGTTTTCAATGAATACAAGTTTTAAATTTGATTTAAAAAATTAAGAACGGAATAATCAGAAGATCCATAAAGAATCTAAAGAGGCTTAAGTAGGGGGGGGGGTAGCAAGAGATTGTGGAATCAGAGCTGGATCAGGGATTGTGGGGACAAAATCCCACCTCTGCCACTTATTCCCTATGTGATCTTAGATGGGTCTTTGGACCTCAGTTTTCTCATCTATAATACATGACCTCTGACGTTCTTTCCAGTTCTGAAATTATGATCCTCTGAGATAGAAGCCTTTACAGAATAGAACAGTATCTGCCTTGAAATTCTAACAGCCTCTGAATTAGTCAGAGTTGCACAATCTCTGCTCAAGAAATTCAGAGGTAATTAAGAACCTGAGAGGAGATATTTCTTCATGCTTTAAATCTGCAGGATTTTGGAAGAAGCCAGGAAATTCTTTTAGGAGTCTTTCATACCAATGGTTCTAAGGCCAATACACCAATTGTTGGGTTCCATTTTTCTTTCTTCTAAATGAAAATATTAACTATATTTTGTATCTTTCTCACTTTATGGACTGAAAAAGAATTGTGTTAAGATTCATTATGTTACAATACAGAATATCAATTGCCATAGTACTCAGGCACATTTTGTTTCTTCTTTAATTATATTACACTACACTCAATTTCAAGATAATTTATAACTTTTAAATAAATAAAACAAATTAAAAAGATTATACAAGTATTTTTTACCAGAGTATTCTCTAGTACAGAGGTACCCAAACTATGGCATGCAGGCCACATGTGGCCCCCTGAGGCCATGTATCCGGCCCCCACCGCACTTCTGGAAGGGGCACCTCTTTCACTGGTGGTCAGTGAGAGGAGTACTGTATGTGGCAGTGCCACAAAGCATGGTGTCACTCACATACAGTACTACTTCTGGTGACATAATCCTCTTCATGGTACCTTAGAATAAGGCACCATGAAGAGGATTATGTGGCTGCACAATGGAAGACATCAGTATGGTGAGCAGCGATCTGGGGGAGGGAATTCCGCACTGTGTATACTGCTGCTGGATTAGGGTTAGGTTTTTATAGTCCCACCCTCCAACGGACTGAGGGACAGTGAACTGGCCCCCTGTGTAAAAAGTTTGGGGACCCCTGCTCTAGAAAGTAAGGCAAAAGATAAGAAATGGCACACAAGAAACACAGATTCATATACAATCAACATAAAATAGTAGACACTCCTTTAAATTTTTATTTATTCTTAAGAGCCCATATTGGAAAACCTGCTTAATCTTAAAGTACTTAGGAAAATAAATAATTAACAAAACAGAGATGAGAGAGAGTATTTGAAATATTGGGCCAAAATTATCTTATAGTTCATGGTTAAACTGAGAAATGAAGACAGAACTCCCAAGTGGCAGTCTACTTCTGTTAAAACAAATGTTTATGATACTTGGAATTGTAAAGAAAATTAAGTGACCCCCCGCACTACACAAAGAAGCTATCATTCTATACATATTATTTTTTTTCTCTTGAAATATGTAAATCATTAAGCACAAAAATTTAAAAATAAAACATATTTACATAGAATATTTCTCTGCAGTCCTTAAGGGTAAGTCTGAGTTCCAGCAGATTTTGCTTTTATACTAGAAGAGCAAGAATTTAGATGCTCCAAGGAGTCTCAAAATATATGCTGGGAAAGCTACCTTTAAATAGTAGTCTGGTTTTGAAAAGGATAAGGAAACTGTTTAGAAACACCAACAGAAAGGGCATGGAAGAACAGGATATTGTCAAAGGGCAAAGTGGTTTAAAAGAGGCAAGAAAAACAAGAAATTTCTAAAAGGGTCCAGGAAAGGAAGGCAAATGATGGAAGAAGGAATCTCCTATCTCTGTTCTGATTATTCTTAATCCATTGCAATGCATGGACCCTTTCCTTACCAGTCTTTGTAAATTCTTTTCACAATAGGAGGACTTAGCAAAGGGTCAATATCCTCATAGAAGGCCAAGGTGAACCACCATTCCAAATGAGGTCAAAAGATTGCCAGTGATTTAGAATAAGGGACAGAGAAGGAATGGGCAGGTGGTAGAAAAGAGACCCAAGGAAATCTGATGCCTCAGTCCTGTGTCTCCAACTACCTACCAGAAATTTCCACTTGGATGTTTCATTGCTATTCCAAACACAAAGAATCTAGAAATAAACTCATTGTCTTGGACTTTCCCACTAAAATGACAATAAATTTGGGGATTTTATCTTTGTACTGTCTCTCAAATATATTCTTTCCTGCCCATTTTTACTTCTACCATGTTAATCTAAGCCAGTCACTTCATGCTTAGGTAATTTTAAAGTCTCCTAACTAGTTTCCCTTCCTTTAGTAGGAGTCTGTAGTTAGAGAAGGTAGAATTAACATGTTGAATATCAGGAATAATAATAATTTTAAAACTTTGTTGAAGGCAGATAATTTCTTTCTGTGGGTAAGGAGGTGAATAAAAGGTTAGAGACTTTCTAGAAGAAGTCACAGAGAGTTGTAAACAAACCACAGGGAACAGTAAATAAAACAGATTTGATTAGAAAGGTAGCTGAGGATTGTGATTAGTTATAAAAGAATAGTCTAGTGAAAGTCTGTGTCTGACAACATTTGGAGTAGATACCTGATAAGAAAGGTAAGACCTGGTGAAGGAAGAAAGAGATATCATGATCACAATAGGATTATAAACATTCAAGGGTGAGAATCTGGTGTCTATTGTCTTTAGTCATGATGGCTATCAATGAAAGAGGTAGCAATGAATAGAAAAGGAAATCTATAGATGAATACATGATAGAATATTATATTATGTGCTATCACTTGAATAATTTCTCTTAATTCATCGGTTTTCTCTAGTCACATCAACACTGTTTCCTTTTATCCCAATTATATACCTGATTTTGTTCAAGACAGACATAAGAGAAAATGTCTAAGTCACAATGGATCTGGCAATAATTCAAATATGTGTTTTTCTTTCCACTTGAATACTGAGTGTTTTAACATTGTAATTAGGAATTCTGTATACAGACTGAACCAAAATGTATGAGAAAAAAGGAAAAAAACTAGAAATGAAGATTGAATCCTTGACTTTTGTTTTCAGTTAATTCACTGTCTTTTTTAAAAAAGGTGATAAAAAACAAGCTTGTACTGAACTTGGAGCTTAAGATGGTAGTTACTGCCAAAAGGCCTGCATTTTTCTGTTTCCTTTTGTTTTTTCTCCAGATATCAGGGGACTTTTTTTTCCCCTATTAGGAAGGAATTTTGGCCAGTAGTGTTTCCCATGCTTAATATCCCATACACTAGCCATCAGACAGACATCTACACAGTTCCACTTTCTCTGTGTTCCAGTGTGTATGAATGTTAGCTAACTCTGTTTGGGTCTTTATTTTATTTTTCCACTCCAACACTGACAGTTTTGATTTAAGGAAGGTAGAAATTCTTCAGTTTTAACACGTTTGCAGTTAGTGATGAATCTTAGTAGAGGGGTCAATCCCTAATTCACTAGGCAATTTCTAAATTCAGTTTACCTCACTGTCTATTCTGTAGCTGCTTCAATTTTCTCCCTAATTGTCTTCCTTAATTATTATTTCTCCCACAAAAATTTCTTCCCATCTGGCTTTTCTTCTAATCTCAGAAAAGGGCAGAAGTGGTGGTGATTAGAAGAGGAATAGCAAAGGCACTAGCCAGACAAAGAGTTGGACAGGAGGACAAAGGAATTTCTTAGACTCAAGTTTACAATCTAAATGTGTAGATGAGCTATATACATAAAAAAATTAACAGTACAAGGTAATATAACAAAACCTAATTGTCTGGCTACTTATACTGCTTGTTTTCAACTGGTTCATTCAATAATCCAAAGTAGTAATGCCCTTACCATGTATAAGGCACTAAGTATACACTAAAACAGTTCCTGACTTTAAGGATCTTATCCAAAGTTTTTTTTAAGACTGATCTTCTAGATTTAGAACAGGGATTCTGATCTTTTTTCTAAACCTTTAGGATTCCGGTGAAACTCCTCAGGATGTTTTAAAAATAACCAAAGGAAATGCTAATGAAGTTAGAAGTTAATAAAAATAAACATGTAATTTTTTCCCCTCCCTGAAAGCTCATGGAACTGCTGAAATCTATCCACAGACATCGCTGAGGACCATGGACCCCAGTTTAGAGTAATTCCAGATATCTGAGAGTTCTAGAAGGCTTGGGGTCAGACTGCAGAGGTCTCACTGACTATGATAAAAAATCAGTCAACAAGTTTTACTCTTTTAAGTACTTACTATATGCCAGGCATCATGCTAAACACTGGGGATACAAAGAAAGGCTAATGTAGTCCCTAACTTCAAGGAGCTTACTTTTTAATGGAGTAATTGTATTCGAGATTATAAAAAATGTAGTAGCCCAAATAAAGAAACACTCCCGAGAAGCATTAAAAAAACACAGATTCAGCCTGTCATTATTAAGACTAGTAAAGGGCACCTACGTGGCTCAATAGATTGAGAGCCAGGCCTAGAGATGGGAGGTCCTGGTTCAAATCTGGTCTCAGACACTTCCTAGCTGTGTAACCCTGGGCAAGTCACTTAACCCCTATTGTCTAGCCCTCATTGCTCTTCTGCCTCAGAACCAATACACAGTATTGATTCTAAGAGGGAAGGTAAGGGTTTTTTGTTTGTTTGTTTGTTTTTAAATAAGACTAGCAAATAAGGGCTTGACACCCTTTCTCCCATTTGGCAAGGAGTTTAAATATCAATTATCTGCCAGTTTCCCTCTATATCCTCCTTAGCATTAGTTACTACTAGACCTAAACCTTGACCCACACCCCACGTCCAAGCTTCCCTTGCCCTTGTCCCTAATGTCTGGTTCTGTTTGATCCAGGTAAGAATGCTATAAAAATTCACTCTGCTTTCCTTATATTCAGTGGCCTGACTCCCTCCAGGACACCAAGTAGACTACCAAGTATATATCTATTCTCCTTGGCTACCCCCACACTATGCATTTCCCCTGCAAAAAAGCTTGTTTGTTGCACCTTATCTCTGTCTCCTCAAACTGTTTTTAGTTTTTTCACTCCTTAGACACTGGCACTAGTTCTCTCTTTAGAAACAGTGAGCAGAAGCCCAAGACTGTGACTAGCTGCACCTATGCCTCCACAGCAAGGGTCTCCCCCTTTTTGACATCAGAGTTGACTAAAGAATCTGTCTGAGGGGCCTTCAATTTTCTCCCTGTCAACATAAAAGGTGGATAAAGAAGATTGTCTACTTTCTCTGCATAAGACATTAGAATTCAGAACCTCTTTAGACCTTAAGACAAGGATACACATAGACCAGATGGAAGGCAATAGGCTCTAGAAGCTGGATTAGGAGTAAGGAGAAAATGGGAAAGGGTGCATCCAGAATGTGACATTTCATTTCAGTCTATAGGGAAGACAAGGATTCTAAGAGGAAAAGTTTAGGAGAGAGAGAGTATTACAAGCATGTGGGGCAACTAGGCAGAAATACAGGAGATGAGAGTACTTTTAGGAGTTCAAAAACAGAGGTTCCTGTTGATTGCATTAGCCAGAGAAGGATGAATGGAAGAAATGGGATTTAAACTAAGCACTGAAAAAGAGAGTATGCTCTGATTAGGTGTAAACAAGAAGGAAGTCATCCCCAGAGGCAAAAGTATGAACAAATACATGGAGGTAGAAAACATGTAGATATGCTTAGAAGGCATAATGTACTTAAATGTTTATTTGGAGTGGAGGGTTGATAATAGGAAATAGGGAAAGGGAAAGAAAGAAAGGGTCAGAATGCAGAATATTTGTAGTCTGGACTTTATTCTATTGGAAATGGAAAGCCAAAAAAGTTTTTGAACAAGCACATGAAATGATGAAAATCTCATTTAAGAAGGATTAACCTACCAGTGATATTAGGGGTGGATTTGTCACTACCCTCACAATTACTGACAGGAGTACGGATACAATAGCTCATTAAGCAAAATGAAGAGAAACGGTTAATATCATACATTCAAGAGGATGGTGGTATATAATCAAAGTAAATAAAGGAGATTGCTCAAAACTGTAGGATAGCCCTTTACTTTCCAGAGTTCCCTGAACATAGTAGATGCTTAATAAATGAGTATAGAATTGAAAATCTCCTGCGTAACAATACATTATTTTTCACTGGATTTGATAGTAACCTCTTAAACAAAAAATACAACTAATGAAGGCAAGCACAGTTTTGGCCCAGGATACATCTTCCCTAGTCCCTGTTATTTCTGAGATAATTCACTTGTGACCAATCTCACTCTCTAATCTGAGGGCTATTTATTAAATGAAACTATACTGAGTATTCCCATCCCCAAAAGTGACTTTACTTTAGGCATTGTTTTTTGTTGCTTTTGATCTGAATATTTTGTATACTTCCTCTTGGGTCCTTTGGTTTTGGGATTCAGACTCTAATATGGTCTAAGGCAGTTAATAATATTGTTACTTATAGTTCAGTTTTAATTCATTACATGCCTAATATATAAGTTTTTCTCATTCTTTAAGACATAAGTTAATCTCTATCTGTTTTGACTTATGACTGTATTAAGTCTTTCCTCTTAGTTTTTTGTGTGTACGTGTTTTCACACATGAAATCTGACTGTCAATCATATTTAACTTTTTATCATTTTATTCTCTTCATGATTATTCACATAAATATCTAGATATTCAATAAATATCTAGTGATTTCTGAAAAATATAAGAAGTAATGTAAACAAAAGAACATATTCAAGAATCCTTTCATTCTTAACTAGAAAACACTAGGAATTTTGGTTATATTTAGATATTTCATCCAAAGTGAATTAAAACTTTCAAAAATGTATCTTATGTTCCTTCTCTTCCTGGTTAGTAAACTGAGGTTACTTTTGTTGAAGATTGGAATGAAATATTCCAAAACCACATTTTTAAAAAATTAAAACATGTTCCTACACATTAAAAGGTGAAATTTTTAATGATTTAACAAAAATTATAAGTATTCTGAATCTATAACAATACAGAATCATAGTATTTTAGAGTTAGAAGGGACATCAGTGGCTATCTATTCCAAGGGATACTGCAAAAACAATCCCTGATTGTGTAATACCACAAGACTCATCTTACCCCAGGAAAAATAAAAAAATAAAAATAAAAAATATACAACTTTAGGAAGGAATTTACTAGAAAGAGAAACTGCAATTGCACTCAACTGACAAAAAAAGACCAAACAACAGAAAAGCTGCATAACCCCAGACAGACCAAAGTGGTCAGAAAACAGGACCAAATGGAGAATTTCCACAGAATGCTTTATAGAGTTCAAAATATCCATTTACATGTGATACCACATTCTCTTTTTCCTCTCTGTTATCTTTTTAGTTTTTGGAAAACAATTTAGAGATTTAAACACTGATAGCATATCAGAATACTAACATGCCTTCATTTATCAAAGTCTGCTCCTATGCTTTTTCCAATGAGCTAATTAATTTTTGCAGTACAGACAAGAATTACTGGACCTCACGAGTCCTCTGTCTTAAAGGTTCATTAAGGATTACCATGATAAAGCAGAAAACTCATTCTGCTACCAAATAAATACCGGTTTTAGAAAAGTTGAAAGTTTTTATGCCTAAATTATAAGTAGCAGTAAAACCCTCCAGAATCAGAAGCACGGTCAATGGTTGTTCTAGGATCAAATATTGTAGATTATCATGAGACATAACAAAAGTTAGGGAAAAAAGGCTTCTTTTGCTAGTCTGTCCATTGAACAGCAAAGAGCAAGTACCATCTGTTCTGGTCAACCACATAGGAACAGTGGTATGCATGAGGACCAACAGAGATGCTTTTAACTAAGAGGTATTAAACATGACTCTTGGCTCTTCCTAAAGGACTTGCACAGATTTCTTTGTCCTTTATTTGGAGGCCAAGATATTACAGCTTCACCTAGCCACACTCTTACAGAAGGTTTAAAGAAATAAGGTTCAGGAGACCCAAATAATTAGAATGTAATTAGGCTATTACCCACACCATTATCCTTCCATTGAAGATATCCAATGAGGGAAAACCCATTGCCTCCAGAGGCAGCCCATTCTTCTGTTGCATAGCTTTAATTATTAGGGTTTTTTCCCCCTGATATAAAATCTTAGTTTGCCTTTTAACTCATTGTTCCCAATGCACACTGGAGTCAACTGAACAAGCAAACTCTTCAAATGCAAATCAAGATAGATCAATCGTTAAAGACTTCCAAAGGAAAGAAGGTGGGTATATAACAGTGGATAGGAATAGGTGCCAGAGAGCTATCTAAAAATGATTCAATGGTAAACAGAAACAATAAGGCCTTCCTTTTCTTTCTCTGACACCTCAATGCCTTAATGGGCAATTAAAATCCTCTTTCTGTTTTGAAAGTATAAATTGATAGAAAGTTTTAGCAGTAAAAGCTTTTGAAGCTACTGGAGTTTTACTGAATACCTCAGCTCTGTTGGGAATAACTGTAAAGTAACAAGAGATACTGTATCTTCTTTTAAGCTCTTGTTTTGTTGCTGTTAAACCACTTAGTTGTCAGTTGGATTTCAGCTGAGGCCCTGAGTAGCAGTTGGGCCTTGAAAATTTTTATCTAGTAACACTCTTAGGAGACAGATTATTAAAAACAAAACAAAAAAATGCCTCTATTTAATAAGGTTTAAAAGGTTTAAAGACAGGATTGATTCCCTAAATCTAACAGGAGTCTAAGCTTATCCCAATCCCCTCTGATTCTCAAGAATCTGCTTTGTGCTTGGGTTTTCCCAAAGCCTGATTTACAACTCCTTATCACTATTCTAAATCCCCAGGTCTATGCTAAATACTCTATGTTAGTTATAATTCTTTTATATATCTTAAGTAACTGTTTCCTTTGATTCTTTCAGCTCACTTCTCCAACTTCAGTTCTTTCTGGACCTAGTCAGGATTCTAGCATTATAGGTCTAGTCAGACCTGCTCCACTCTGCAGTCACACACAGAGGGGAAAAGACATGTTTCCTTCTTCTTATCTGTTGGAGACAGCTATTCCCAAATGCTCCAAATTTTTCTCTTCTCCCAACTGCCACTCGGGATTCCAGGCTTTCCCAGAGAGCTGAATTTTTAGCCTCCTTCAAGCCAGGTACACAGGCAGGAGTGCCAGTTGACAGTTGGAATCCCACAATACCAACTCCACAGAACTCCTGCAGGAACCTTTCTCCAAGATTCCAAGCTGGGCTTAAGGCAAAGTTCCTTTCAGCAGTTTTACCCTGTCCTTAGCTTGCGAAATCCAAATCTTATTTAATCCTAATAACTTTAAGCTAATCTAGCAATTTCTAAAATACAGCAGTCTTTGCCACTTTTCTTTCTGATGGTTTGTAAACTTCTCCATCCTGTTAATTTACCTTGGTTTAAGGATTTCCTGTGAAGGTCTTTAATAACTATAGAGATGATGAATTAAAGTTATGTTACATCCCTTTGAGAATTCTTGATCAGCAACATTCTTATTCAATAAACCATTTCTCTGATGAAAGCCAAAATGGTGGATTAGAGGCAGCAACCTAGCTGAACTCTCTCAATATTTCTCTCCTAACATCTTTAAAATAATGCTTCAAATCAAATTTTAAGGCAGTAGAGCCAACAAAAGGTCAAGCTGTGATATTTTTCCTGATATTTTTCCAGACTAAGAACAGAATCTCAGATGTAGCTGAAGGATGAAAAAAAGTAAGGATAACAATCATGTCCTCACACAAATCAAAGAGCAAAAATAGACCTAATTAAGAGAGATAATTGAAGAAACTACATATTGCTAAAAGGTACCAAAGGCAATTAAGTAATATCAAATTTATTTTATGACAAGTTTCTCTAACAAAGGCCTCATTTCTCAAATATATAGAGAGAATTGAGTCAAATTTATAAAAATAAGAGCCATTCCCCAATTGATACATGCTCAAAAGATATAAATGGGCAGTTTTCAGATGAAGAAATCAAAACTATCTATAGATTTATGAAAAAAATGCTCTAAATCACTAGGGAATAGAGAAATGCAGATTAAAATAACTCTGAGGCATATAAGGATGATATTAGAAATTAAGTCTTGTTATATTCGTTTAGAGATAAGTAGAGAAGCTGGCTTGAGAAAGAATTGGAGTTTCAAACAGAGCTGAAACAGAGTGTCAGTTTCAAGTCTTAATAGTTTTCCTGAGACAGTTGCTCTCTGGGTATGGCAGTTGGTCTCAGACAGTTGGCAGAGTCAGACTCTCTCTCTGAGGGCTTAGCTTTGCCTGTTTCTCTCTCACACTGAGGTAGAAGGAAAGGAGGAAAATCCCTGAAGGAGCTTAGGGTTTTCTTTTTCCAACTTGGGAAACACTATTGACTATCTATTACTGTTTTAATAGATTGTTTTAACTCTGTAATTTGTCTGAGAAGTTGTCTTTGATCTGAGAAGACCAAAGAAAACCCTGGTCTTTGGTTTGGACTCTGAGTTCTGCTAAGGCTCAGAGTTCCAATTTGGTTCTTGCTGAGGTTCAGCCAGCTAGCCTTTGTTATTTTTATAACTTGGAGGCAAAGTTAAGAATTATAAGGATAATAGTGATAGTTTATTTAGAATAGTAAAAATTTGGGCATCAGATCAGTGTGAAGATTAAATTTAACACTCCCCTGATTATAACAATGGAAATACTTAACTCTCTCCTGATTGTGAAAGTTAAATTGTAACCCCTGACTATTTTTAGATTTAATCCCCATAAGTGTAAACACCCTACTTAAAGTTAACTATGGAGATCAGTCCATTTTTAGATTTAATCACCAAAGGTGCAAACACCCCATTCACACTTGAGGAGGAGGTCTGTGACCCACATGTGTGATAGTGGGTGATGAATCAGAATTGCCTGACTGCCTTCTGGGCAGTCCTAGAGCAGAGCGTAAACTGTGATTGGTAGACATAAAATTAGGGGAAGACACGCAATTAGGAAGTGAGGCAAGAGAAAATGTCTTTAAAAGGGGTTGTCACTTCCTGTGAGAGACAGTTCTTCATTTTTTGGAAGTGGAGACTGGAGCAATTCTTCATGCTTTTGAGTTGAGGCTGTTGAAGAGTGGCAGAAGAATCTGCTGACTGGACTGACACATGATGAGTGAAAGGTTGACTCTTTAACTGCTGGATTTTTCTAAAAAAAACTATCCTCAGGAAATACCTACTCTTGAGAGAGGCTTTCCTAGGACCTCAGCTTTGCCAAGGTCAGCTGAAACTAATTCTCCCTGCCCAGAGGGGCTGGGAGTAAATTACTTAGTGCTTAGTCTAGATATCTTACCTTATCCTCTTTCTGATTTCTGGCTTCACTCTTTCTACATTTTGTAAATAATTTGTAAATAAAATCTCTTTTCAATTAATTAAATTCCTGGCAACCACACTCTTAAATAACCCAATCTGACCCTTTTAAAATTAAATTCCATTTCCCTCTTATATTAGGAAGGATTAGTGTAGCCTTGTGAAAACAGGAGAAGCAGTTTCTTGTGGAACCAGGGAGTTTTATTTGGGTGGAGTTAAGAATCCCTCAGAGTTAGAAATCCTTTTTATCCTTATATTTTCAATAAATAGTTTATTTTTTATAACAATATAAACAAAATTTATAACAATTTTTATAACTCTTTAGTGTCCTTGTATCTGGCCCTGAAGAGAAGTTCACTTATGAGAGCTTCTCTTCACTGATATAAACTGAAGATACTTTGTAAGCACAGCAAGCAGAGTTATCAAAATCAAGTTTATAATCAATAATCAATTCATTGTTCATTTATTTTTACAGGTACCACATCACACCTATCAGAAATGACAAATGCTGGAGGGGATAGAAGAGTAGGTACATTTATGAACTGTTGGTATATTTGTGAACTGCTCCAATCATTCTAGAGTATTAGAATACTTGGAATATTTTTGGAATATTGGAATTGGAATTGGAATAATTGGAATAACTTGGAACTGTATCCAAAGGGCTATAAAACTATGCATACCTTTTAACCCAGCAATACCATTATTAGGTTTATAACCCCTAAGTGATAAAAGAAAAAGGGAAAGGATACATATGTACACAATTCTTTATAGCAACTTTTTTTTTTTAGACCTTAAACTATTTTATGAGTCATCAAAACTATCTGGCATTTTTAAAAAGAATTTAAGTTTAATTAATTAATTTAGAATATTTTTCCATGGTTACATGAATCATGTTCTTTCCCAACCCCCTCCCATAGCCAAAACTCAATTCCACTGGATTTTACCTGTGTCATTGATCAAGACCTATTTCCATATTATTAATATTTGCACTAGGGTGATCATTGAGAGTCTACATCCCCAATCATATCCCCATCAACCCTTGTAATCAAGTTGTTTTTCTTCTGTGTTTCTACTCCCCCAGTTCTTTTTCTAGATGTGGATAGTGTTCTTTCTCATAGATCCCTCAGAGTTTTCCTGGATCATTGCATTGCTGCTAGTAGAGAAGTCTATTTTATTCAATTTTGCTACAGTCTATCTGTCTTTGTGTATTATGTTCTCCTGGTTCTATATAGTAACCTTTTTGAGGTGACAAAGAACTAGAAATTGTAGGAATATTCATCAATTGGGGAATGGCTGAATAAGTTGTGACAGCTGAATATAATCAACATGGCAAGACCTATATGAAGTAATGCAAAGTAAAGTGAGAAGGACTGGAAAATCCATTGTGTAAAATAACAGCAATAATGTAATAATGATAAAGTGTGAAAAATGCAGTCATTCTGATCAATACAAGATAATTCCAAGAGGTGCATAATGAAAAAAATGTTATCTACCTCCAGAAAGAGAACTGATGAACTTGGAATTCAAACTGAAATACAGTTGAGCCCCCTTATCCAAGATTTCACTTTCTATGGTTTCAGTTATTTGTGGTAAACTGCTGGACTGCTAAGTAGGAGGTTTGTCCCCAGTGTGGATCTCTTCTGTTTTCACTTTCCCTTTTTAGTTTGTTTTGGGGGATTAGGTTAGGGAGTGCAGAACTAAGGGGTAGGAGTAGAGACAGTGTATATATATATATATATATATATATATATAGTCATCAAGTGTTTGCTTACATGTGCATTTCAGCTCATCTACAGTAGGTCTTAGCAATATTCTGTGTGGATACTGAACCCTACCATATAATTTTCTCACTTTCATTATTTTTATTGATTTTATTTTGCAATATGGCTAATATAAAAATATATTTTGGTCACTTTCACATGTATAATCGATATCATATTGCTTGCCATCTCAGTAAATGGGGAGGCATGGGAAGGAGGGAGAGAATCTGGAACTCAAAATTTCAAAAGGATGGTAAAAATAAATAAATAATAAGATAAAAAAAACCATTATCTCAATACTTTAAGAGAATTACAGAATTTGAAAGCTGTAAGGGACCTTAACAACCATCTTGTCTGGTCCTTTCATTTTAATATGAGGAAAATAATGTGCAGAAAATTTAAGTGGTTAGTAAATGTCACATATGGAAATAAGAAGCAGGCTTCCCAATTCCAAGTCTAGGGTTCTTTTGTTCATGTCTGAAAAGAAATATTATGCAGTGCAAAAAAATTGACATTTTTTCCTTAGCTGTTAAATATAACAGTGTTCTATCCAAGTTTCTAAAATAGTAAATGGTATTCTATAAGTCTTTAAGTTATTAAAACTTAAAACTTGACTTAAGCCTTTCCGGGATACATATATACTATTCATAAGAGGCATGGTCACATAGATAAAGAACTGATTTCAGAGTAAAGAAAAATTGAGTTCAAGCCTTGATTTGATCTTTTAGTGACAACAATTTAAGACTAAAACTTTCAGAGGAGGTGCCAGTCTGCATTGGTAGAGAAAATTTCCTCACTGGGAGTTCCTTATTAAGCTAAAATCACAGGTCTGGACCAAAAAGATTATTATTCATATAACTAATATCTAGTTCCTATGGTACAACTTGCAACTTATAAGAAGTTTCCTTCTCCAAAGAAATGTATGAAAATTGTTAAGATAAATATAAAGTTAGAAACACTTAACTACTAAAATAAAAGTTCCAATTTATGTAATATGCTTTAGTTCATAATTTTCTCAAGTTTGTTACTTCATCTCTGATATACATATTTTGCAAAGCTAAGAGTATGGTCTTTGAAGCTCATGGTTTCTTTCAACATTGATGCATGATGGTCCTTGCAAAGAAATTTTAAAATAAGACTACTTACAGATTCTAAAACTGCTATGTGAACATGAAGTTGATATCTAATAGTTCTTTCAGAAAAAAACTCTAAAAGAAAATCAATGTTCTGTTTAAGATTTTTCTCACAGTAAAAATTTCTGTTCTATCATTTCTCAACTTTATATCAAAATAGACCAATATTCAAATAAATCCACCATAAAGAGCTAAAACATTATTGCACAAAAGCACATGACACTGCAAAATTTAGGAAGTGTGCTAAGTAAATTCAGATCTACAAAATCTTGCTTTTAAGTCCTTAGAAAAACAAACTGAGCTGAAACAAGCCTTAAGACTGATAAAGATTTTTCTTCCATTCTTACCTTTAGAAATCTTTCATTGGTCAATGATGCAACTTGTTTTTCTGGTGTTTGCTTCTCTACGTACCTGAAATTAGCACAAGAGACACACACATATACCCAGAGAACTATCATGTAAAAATACAAGGGAACAGCCACAAAAAACCTCTCCAAATTCTTCCCAGCTTAATACCCACAAACATATATTTATTCCTAAGAACACATCCAAGATGATGGTCAGGATTTCATGAGTTCTATGTTCAGAGAATGGCATACTAACCTGAGAATCTGTGGGTAAGATGGGGAAAAATATATAACTGTCTAAAATAGAAAGTAACATGAACCAGCATAAAAGGGATCGCATCATCTACCTGGAAATATCCCCAACCATTATAAATCAATTAATCAGCTTACAGAAGTCAAAAGAGCTAACATAATCTAAGGCTTCACTGACAGAAGCCTGGTGCTTAGACTGAGAGAGTGGGTGCTCCTGAGAGTCTCTGCTTGATGACAACCTACTGCTAGGAATGCTCTCAGGAAGAAACTCTTTCAGGTACAGTTAGACTGAATGATCTCAAATTCCTTCCAATGAGGCTGCTGAGCCAAATGTGTCTCTTAAGGTGACACATGAAATGATGCAAATCAAAATTTTGAGCGTGTTATTGATTATAACTATTTCTTGAAGGAAAAAAAAATAAAACAGTCAAGGTAAAATAGGGGACAGCTAAATGGTTCATGGATTGAGAGCCAGACCTAAAGGCAGGAGGTCCTGGGTTAAAACCTGGCCTGAAATTTCCTAGACGGGTGACCCTAGGCAAATCACTTAATCCCAATAGCCTAGCCCTTAGCTCTTTCTGCTTTGAAACTAATACACAATATCGATTCTAAGATGGAAATTAAGAATTTCAAATAAAAACTGTAGACAGACTGAGGAAAGAACAAAAAACACACAGATTTTCTTTCCTTTTTTAACATTTTGGTTCTACTTTTAAAAATGTACAGAATAACAATGACTACAAAAGTTGAAATTGAATATTGTGTAATTATAGTGACTGAACTTATTTCTGAGGAACAAATAAAAGAATGTACTTCCCTTCTTTGCTTAGGTGGAGGACTGAGAATATGGAACAATGTTAATTGTTAAATGAGTGTATCAATTTTGTTCAATTTTTCTTTCTTTTTCATTATTTGCCCCCTCTGGTTGGGGAAGAGAAATATTAGGAAACAAAGGTAATACAAAAATAAAAGATATCAATAATTTTTAAAAACAAAGATAAAATGTATAATATAACATTAGGGTTTTTTTGGCCAGGTTTTATTCCTTTTTATTTATATTTTATTGTTTTGCCATCAGGAGGCTTGTACATCAACAGACAAGAAACTTATCCAGAGTCTAGTAGAGAGATGCTACAATTTGCCCTCGTAGAGGGCATCCATGATGAAACTGCAGATCTCTTGAATCATATATAAAAGTGTTAAATGTGCATTTCTTTCTTACCTCATAAAAGAGGGAAGGCGCCGAATACTTTCACATTGGTCTTCTGATAAAGAATGTATTCTTCTCTTCACTTCTGGAAGATCACAGCACAAAATGCTGAGTGGTTGAGAATAGAAATGTTCTAATATAGCCAGCTGGAAAGAAAGAGGGAAGATATTTGGAATGCCTCAGCAGCAAATTTTTGCCTTATATAAATTCAATTTTCTGGGGGCAAAAACCTAAACAAAACAAAAAAAAAAAACTAAAATATTTATGGAGCCAGGTTCAAGGCCTACCTCTGACACATACTAAATGTATGGCCCTGGAAAAATCACTTAACCTCTGTGTACCAACTCTATGCTGGAAGGAGCTTCCTCCCTGGGAAATACCTATGTGAATATTTGTAGATAGACCTGTAAGTTCATATTCATATATAATAAATGTTTTATTATATATTCATATATATGTTTTATGTGTTGGTGTGAAGTGCTATAATGGTACTGAAGTCATTGAAGAAGAATTGAAATAGTCTATATACCCAGATTTGGGGAACAAGGTCAGAAATTGTCAATTCCCTAACATCGAAAGGGTTTAAGAAAACTTTAATACCTATTCATCTGTATGCACATTTTTCCATCTATAACAAAATCTTTTATGAGATAATCCCTATATGAATTAAGGACATCCTTAATAAATAAGGGACCTAGCAGGGGAACAAACAAGCTTTCAAAGGTGATATTCAACAATTCAACAATGGAACATAATTTTACTATCTTATAATTAATTGTAAGATGCAGGGAGTATAAGATCTCATCATGCTTATTGTTTATTGATTATTTTTTAAAGCATTTTTAAATTCAGTAGAACAAAATGCTATCTTACAGGCTCATTAACAACAAAATCACTCAAGATTCCCTAGGAGATAATAGAAATAACCCTATTCAATGACATGCTGATAATAAACATCAAGCTAGGTATAAAACAGAGAGATATGTCAGCAAATGGTAATTATTTACTATTGCGATGGAGGAGATATAGCACAGAGACCAGTCAAAAAAGTATTCTCTATGGTTGCTGAGGTCCTCCAGATGCTCTTGGTTGTAGATGACATTGTGCTAACTGCATTAAGCCCCAGGACACTACAAAGACTCCTAGAAGAGAACTGTATTCACTCAAAGGAATTGGACTAGTCCATCCATGTAGTAAAGACTGTGTATAAATAATGTATGTGTATGGGTAAATACATGCATGTGTACACACACACACACACACACACACATACACCTTGAAGTTGGGTTCAGTTTTGGAAAGGAAAAAGAAAATGAGCTGGATTGCTTTTGAGAAACTGAAACACTTTTTTTATCCTCAAATTTCCCATGAAATCCAATGCCCATCTTTTCATTACTAACATTTTATTAGTGTTCTTATATGGCAGCAGGATATATAATATCACTTCTCAGAAGACCTAAAGATAAACATCACATAGAAGGCCACAGAGAGACACAAGATAGGTATGAGCAGGCTAAATATATAAACAATGAAGAACTCTGAAGAACAGTATTAAAATATATTATTAAGAAATTGTATTAGAGTTTTTTCTTTCTGGGCTGATTAAGTGGCAAGAACGATAGATGACAAGTTGACAGCCAAAGTGTTTCACTGCTATTTTTTCAATGCCAGGAGAAAATGAGGAAGATCTTCCTCACTTTAGATGGATCCCTGAAGTGACCCTGTGAGGCACTATGGGAAAGAATTACAGGATGGGAAGGTAAGGATCAGTTATAATGTAAAATATTGGTAGGAATTCTCAAATCAATAAGATCACAAATCTATATATAACTATCTCACTTGAACCTCATGACTATCTTGTCAGATAGATACCACAAATAGTATTTAATAGATAAGGAAATTGAGACTCGGGGAGAGTAAGTGCCTTGCCAGTGGTCACATAACAAAGAAATTATCAGAAGCAGGATGTGAATTTGGGTCCTAAGTCCCTTAGACTATTTACCCCATTAAGATTATAATACTCAGTAATGTGGAGGATGACTTAGAGAGGAAGAGTCTAGAAGCAGGAAGGTTGAGAGTATTGGAATAGTCCAGGCAAGTAAAGATAAAGATTTGAACTAAGATAGTTTGGGGATCATTGGAAAAGAGAAAAAAGTACTGTATTTGGAGGAAGGAGACCTGGATGTCAACTACTGATTCTGCTACTTACTATTTGAGTGAGTAAAGCCAAAGAACAATCTCTGTGAGGCTCAGATTCCTCACTGAGCAAGATGATTCCATGATTCTCACTGCCATCAATCTTTTATGGGTTTTCATGACATTTATCTAAATTATAGCTTAATTGGTTTTTCTGTCTTTATGATCTCACTCTTCCAATACACTTTTTGTAACACTGCCAGACTAATCTTCTTATACAAAGATCTGTTCATGTAACATCTTTAATTAAAATATAATGATAGCTGCTTACCATTGACTGAGTAAAGTTCTACCACTTTACTCTGACAATTGAGACAATCTTATATTACCAGATCTTCCCAATCTTATCTTACAGTACTAGTTTTTACTTGTGAGGTGTCACAGAAGTCATATATCAGTTGCAAGCTATTAAGAATTTAAGTTTTAATAGTTTTAAACTGCACTAAGACTTTTGGGACTCTTTGTAACCTGAGCAAAATGGAATAACTGCCATATTCAATGGACATTCTATGGTTTTCCAACTCTGCTCCTTTAACTATTCCTTGTGCCTGGGATGTCCTTAGTCCACTTTCTCCCTGGTGAATTCCTATCCCTTCTTAGGCCAAACTTGGATACCCCCTTTTAGCATCAACCCTCTGCTCTTCAGAACCTACAGAGTTTTCTGATTTTTTTCCCATTTATGTACTTATCATGTATTCATTTGAATCATACCTATGTCTGTATGGATTGACAGGGTCACTGACTCACAGAATCATAAGGTTTTGGACTAAAAGGAATTTTAGTAATCATCTAATCCAACTCTCTTATTTTAACCATCAGAAAACTGAGATTCAGAGGGTTGCTGTGATTTGCCAAAGGTGACCGTGTTCAGTGTCAGAGCCGGGATTTCAAATCCAAGTCCCCTGAACCAAAATACAATGTGTTTTCCTCTATAACAGTGGTTCTTAAATGGACAGCATTAGGCCTATTACTAGGAAAGGAGAGAGAAGTAAAAAATTATAAGCAATGCTCTACAGATCCATGAATAAACCAAGTGCTAGCTTTTCTTTTATATTTTCATAGTCAGTGAATGATAACACTACTGTCATATGGAATTAGGCATGTGATGTTTAAAATGGAGCCTCATACACAAAAAAGGTTGGGAACCACTGATCTATACCCTATGAATGTTATCTATTTCTCTCTTCTAGTGACAAGTGCAGAGCTGTGTACACAGTAAGTAATTAAGAAATATTTAATTTTTTCCCCATTGTTGAAGAGAAAGTCAACAATATAAAATATAATTAATGTAAAATTAGCTGCAATTGAATTCACTACAATGTTTTGTGGAAACAGCACATTAATGCATTGTTAGTATAGTGATGAATTGGTTAAAACATTCTGGAAAGCAATTTGGAATTATGAAAAGGAAGTGACTAAATTGTCCATACTCTTTTGACCCAGAAATTCTACTATAAGACATATACTACAAGGAGGCCATCCTTTATGAAATGGTTAAACAAATTGTGGTACATGATAAAGGGAAGGAAATAAATATTTATTAAGTACCTACTATATGCCAAGCACAATGCTAAGAACTTTGCAAATGTCATTTCATTTGAGGAGCAAGTAGGTAGCACAGTAGATAGAATACTAGGTCTGGAGTTGGGAGGACCTGGGTTTAAATCTGGCCTTAGACATTTTCTAGCTGTGTGACTTTAAAAGTCACTTAATCCCAATTGCCTAGCTCTTGTTGCTCTTCTGCCTTAGAATTGATACTAAAATAGAGGGTAAACATTTAAAATAAATGAATGAATGAATGAAGACTCACCTAGTAGTCAGTTTTCTATGCAAATATTTCATTTGGTCCTCATAACATTTCAGTGAGGGAGTGGAATATTATTGTTTTACAACAATGTATGAACTTGACAAACATAAGCTTGGGAAGATTATATGAAGTAATGAAAAGTGAAGTTAAGAATTAGCAACACAATATACAACATAACTATAACAATGTAAATGGAAAAGAACAAGTGCCACAAAATGGGCAAAAATGAATGTAAAATAATAAAGAACAAGTTTGGATTCAAAGAAGATAAAAGAAGTCTTCTTTTTCTTTGTAGAAATGGGAAAGGGGGAAATGGAATATTGTATTATGGTTGGGTTTTTTTCTTTACTAATGGTTCCCAAACTATGGGCTTTCTATCCCTGCAGGGACAAGGAATTATTATAGAGACACCACATATTCATATGTGTATTCACTGTTCAAATTCATTGTTATTTGGTCATTATGTATTCTCTCGATCTAGACAGAGGGGATATGTGAGGTGTCAAATGTACCAGGAGGATTACCAGAATAAAATGTAATTTAACAGATAAATATACATTGGATCATAAATTATTAATATGTGGTTTTCTAAGTCAAAATAAGGTGCGCAGGGAGACTTCTGGAGACTTTAACGGCCTTCTGTTCTATCTTACATTACTGAAATAGCAAATTTATAGACTTAGTTTTGCTGAACTTGATTTTTCTTTTCCTTTGAAAAATTACTTATTGTAAGGAATGTCTCTCTTGAAGGGAAAGTAGGAAGGATAGAGGAAAATGTGAGTGATTTAAAAACAACGTATCAATGAAATACAATTTAAAAATTATTGACAATATTATAATGATATACTCATGGTGACTAAGCAAAAAGAACTGTAAAGTAAAGAATTTGGCAGTATTTATTCAACACTGTACAAGGGAAAAAGAAGTTGCATTTGAGGGATAACAAGAATTCTGGTCAGTATAAAAAGAAAACTCTATAGTGAAATAGGGATAATTATCCAGATTTTATTAGAGTCTGCATGAAATATTCTTCAAGATTACCAATTCCCTTTGATATGATTTTCATGGTCATCAAGAACCTTAACACAACTAATTTGATTTCCCAGGGATATTGATAATGGGAAGGAGGGGTTCAGGATAGTAGTTAACATGAGTCAGTCCTCCAGAATCTTATCCCTACAGGGCAAAGCAAAAAAAAAAAAATTAAGTTCTAGAGCATGAAAAGCTGAAGCTAGACCATAAATATAAAGTAACCCAACCAAGGAATCATCCAAGGGTCCTGTGAAGCTTTACCAGAAACAGTCAGCCTCTAATCATCTCAACTACAACAATAACCATTATATTTTCCCAATAAGAAATAAAAGCTCATTATTAATATTTAGTCTTATTTCTACTAATTAATGTTCAGTCAATAGTAGTTTCTTAGACTGATGTTACATTGCTTTGATTAAATATTAGTAATACTTTTTAGCATGAAGAAACTGAAGACCAAAGATAATGAGGGATTTGCTTTAATAAGTCAGCAGCAGAGCCAGGCCTAGGATAGGAATCTCAGTCCTGTTTAGCAAACTGAGTCACTTTTCAAGTATGTTTTTAAAATCTAGTCAATTAGAAGTTGATTGTGATACCAATAAAGATGACATCTTGAATTTACTCAGTATACAGGCCAATTATAAGCTCTGGCTAAAGACTGCAATGCAGCCTACTCTCTTGGTCAACAAGGTAGATTAGGTAAGAGGATGTGGGTGAGCATTATGGAAAACTAGTTGAAATATAATTTAAGACACATACTGTATTATAATAGCTTCATTTCAAAAGGTAAAATCATAGAATATAAATGATGTAAGGGATCTCAGAGATCATGTAGTCCAATCCCCTTATGTTACTCCTCAGGAAACTGGGACTCAAGAGACATTAGGTGACTTTCCAAAGGTTATACAATGAATTAGCAATAGTTACATCTAGCAGTTTATATTTATGGTGCTTAAGGTTTATGCAGAGCTTTCCTAACAACTTTTGAGGTGAGGGCAATAATCATTGTAGAAATAGCTTGGAAAGTTAATTGGCTTGCCTAAGGTTACTTAATTGGCAAAAGGTAGAACCAGAACTCGAACCCAGGTCATTTCATTCAATCTGGTTACATTCTATAAAGAGATATTTTTAGTACTTCATCAGGAAACAGAACTTAATATGATGCAAGAGGACAGCAACAAGGTGGTTCAGTGTATAGAATTGAGGACCTGGATTCAAATTTGGTCCAAGAAATGCTTCTTAACTGTGTGTCCCTGGGCAAGTCACTTAACCTCATTTGCTTAGCCTTTGCCCTTCTGACTTACTGAGATGGAAAGTAAGGGTTAAAAAACTAAATAAATAGCAAAAGAAAGAGTCCTATTTTAAATATAGGGTATATAGCCTTTTATATTCTTTATTTTAAAACATGTATTAAACATCATGCAATAATAATAACTATGAGATTTCAGAACTATTTAACTTGATGTAACTTGTTCAAAAACCATCATCATAATAATCTTAAACTTTTCAGACTAATCTCGGGTTACAAATCTGTTGACTTGTACTGAATGTTTTCACTTAAAAAAAAAAAAAAACCTAATTATTATGCTTCTGGTTCCTTCAGAGCTCCCCTTACCTGGAGTCCTTTGATAAAGTTTTGAACTGAAAAATCATGGTATAAAAATATATTGATCAGAACTTGTAATGCTTTTTCATTCAGTTTAAAAGGAAATCGAGTAGTAAGAAGTAGCTGAAAGAAAAATGGAAAACCACATTACTTATTAGTTTATAGAGAGAGCCTATCAAAGTATACACTATAATAAAGTAGTATTTCTGGGGTATGAAAGCTGCATGTTAGCTAATTCTCTGTTAAGTCTATTATCTGTCAGTTTTCTCTTAATTTCATTCCATAAGCAGAAGACAAAAGGTCCCCTTCCAAAGTATAGTCTTGAAATAAGTTTATTAATCTTGTAGGAAAAAGGCAGGTACTAACATGCTCAATTTCTTGGTTTCATGAGTTTTGTCCATTAATTAAATGATTATTGATGTTTTTTTTTTAAAAAACAATCAATGAAGATCAGTGGGGCAGTGTTTGTAAAGTTTGTAAAATTCCTGTTACTGAGAGAGATTCTTTATAAGACTAACAGTACCATGGGAGAAACAACACTGAAACTTAGATACCTGATTTTCCATTTTTAAGAGAAGAAACCAGATGACTTGAAGAAACAAAGGAAGTTTCCCCCAAAATGCAAGACATTAGACCTCATCTCTGAATGGCAGAAAACAGAATATACTATCTCTTCCTTCTGTCCCCATTTTTATGTAATTAATGTAAATCAATAAAGTGCTGCAACAGATGGTCTATGTACTACTACATCTATTGGACACCAGAACAGCTAAATATGTATGCACATACACATAGGTGCATGTGTGTAGGTATATATGTATACACATACATACCTACGTATGCATGCATATGTATATGCATATATACATCTTCACTATATATATTCTTTATTGTTTTAAACAAGGCCACTACAAAACAATTCCAACATTGGAGGTCTAGAAAAACTATCAGTGTAGCTTTTGATAAATGAAAATTCATCTTGTCTTCCTTTTAGAAAAATATAAAGATAAATATGTAAAAAAGTAAATATCAAATTGTCATCAGTGCACTAAGGGCAATCACTCAGCATAGATAGCATCTCTCTAGAAAACTCCTTGCCGACATCATACCCAAGACTAATGACCTGAAGAGGGACAATATTACAAAATCTTTATTTTTCTGTCTGGGCAGAGTTAGTTAAAAAGCTTCAATTGCTTTTTGTGGGGTGGGGGATGTTGATTTTTAAAAAATTGAATGTTGATAAAAATTTTAGTTATTTATAGTACTTATGTACAGGCTTGGGAGTCAGGAAAGATTTCAATGAAAACTTTAAACCATTTTACATGAGATGTAAAAGGCAAAATAGTTATTGTTACATAAAAATAGATAAGCACATATACACACATGTGTTTGTGTATGATGTGAATATGTGTGTATATGTATATACATGTACATACATTAAATCCCACCATGTGCCACATAGATTCCTGAAGATATAAAGGTATGGCTACTACTTAAGAAACTTTTCTTATCTAAAGACAAAAATAACAGCAAAAAATAATAATGAATTAAATAAAATACATAAATGAATGTGTTCAACAAATGTTATTCTGAGGTATATACAGAATTTATTTCTCTCTCTATAAATTCTTGTGGTACAACCATGTTCTCTGCTATTCTCTTTATATTGGTTACCTCAAGGAAAAATAATTACCTTGTCCAATAGTTTAGCCAGGTGCTCCTTGCAAGACAATGACTGTAGTAGTTCTATACATAGAAAAGACACTGCATGAGGAAGCAATCGATGGATAATGATTGGAGAAGTGGCAATTCCCAAAACAAGTACTATTGGAAGTTGATGTAGGTACTGACTAGATTCCAAGAGAAAAAAAAGAAACAAATGAGATGAGGCAGAATATCTCTCCTTTGTGCTGCATAAGGCCAACAGGCTGCACTACAAGCAGGCCCACGTTTCCAGGTGTAGCCCCAACAAGATTAAGTTGTAATTGGAAAATATTTAACAAAATAAATAAAAATACAATAGAACATAGATTTGGTTACTATGTGTGACTTTCTAAGTCAATACATGCCCACAAGGATACTGTTTCAGTCTGAGTTTGGTACCCCTGGACTAGAGCACTAGGAGACAAAGGGATTTCCCAGGATCACAGAGAAAGTATGTATCAGAGATAAGAATGATACCCAGATTTCCATGTCTCTGAGGTTGACTCTCAATGACATATTTATTATGTCATGCTATTTCTCTCCTATTTGCATATACTTGGCTAATTCTAGAATTTGTTTCATTTAAAAATGAACAATGGTTATGGGAAGGTTTACTGAAAGCCAAGGGATGAACTAAAAAAAGTTTTATATACTATTTCTTGCATTTTATATATTAGATGCAATTTAATCTCTTATTGATAATTTGAATAATAATGGCAAGCATTTACATAGTGCTTTAAGGTGAGCAAAGCATTTTACATATGTTAACTTCTTCAATGACAGGGTCATGCCTGTGAACATCAGTCATAACAAACTAGTCTCTAAGGTTTAGAGGTTAGCAGGTATATAGGGGTTATTGCTTTAGTTTCAATGATTCCGCTTTTTCTTCTAACATCTAAATTAATTTTAACTTCTCATTGTATTAGCTTCTAGTGGCTCTAGACTTAGTTAAGTAAACAAAACTGGGCCACAATAATCAAATATCTGGTAAAGTGTAGCCAAAATTTTTTTTAGAGAATCAAATGTTATAGGATTTTTATGTTAGAATCATCAAGATGAGCTACTTCAGTAAGCAACGGTGAGGTAGGAATTGGGCAAGACTTGCCTTTTCTCTTTCTTGTTTCATGATTTGTACATATATGTAATACATTTAAGCATTTCCCATTTAAATCTCTTCAAACTAGTTTGTTTTCATCCAGTTGACCCATCTATATTCAAGAAAGTATCATTCTTCACAAGTAGAATACACAGGCATTCAGAGACTAAGAAAATGGTCAGCTATCAAAAAATAGATTTTAGCAAATTCTAATAACACAAATGAACACCATCCAAAAGGGAAGCAATTTACCTTTTTATCCAGGAAAGTAAGAACCTGCCTTGCTTGATGAGACAAAAAGGTAAGAACTGGTTAATTTTCTCCTTTTGACTCTCATTGCTTTGTCAGGAAATAAATGCTTAATCTGACTGCGATATTCATTTATTCAGTATTTGAAGTCTGGATTCTCTCCAGTTTCTATCAAACTGAAGATATATTTAATCACCATTCCTCTCTAAAAAAAAGGTTTCTTTTTTATTAAAAAAATATTGCTATAATTGATATTAGTAGCTAGGAGAAAGAGCAGAATGTGAGACTTTTAGTGCCAACTCAAGAGGAGATTCCATTACCTGCTGATAATTATGAAGTCCTGAAGTACTTTTGTTGAGAAACTTTCTATGTCTTTCAAGATGATCACAATAGGAGGAGATTTCTTCCATTGACTGGAAGAAGTTATTTTTTTGTTTACAGATTCAGAGCCTTTCTTCTGTAATGGGAAAAATAAAAACATAAGTTTAAAAAGGGTTAAAATATGCTTTACACAATGCTATGATTATGCTGATCTCTTCCTATAGCTTACAGCAGTGGTGTCAAATTCAAACAGAAATCCATCCTAGTGGATGCATATTGACTTATTAATACACTGTACTTTTATTTACTTTGTTAAACATTTCCCAATTGCAATTTTTTCTTCTAAAAAATAGTTTTTATTATTATAAACATCAACAAATATGAACATTTTCCTATATAAAGAGCAACCAAAAAAGAGACTATTTAAATCTACATGAATTTTCTGCTACACATACCAATTGCATTTTAATTTGGTTCAGGCCACATTAGAGAGTTGCATGAGTCTGAAACCTCTGGTTTGCAATATTATTGTTTCTTTTATTTCTCTGCACAATAAACAGAAATGCATTTAGAATAACAAATAGCAAAATCTTTCTGGTTTCTGATGAGACAGTGATGGAATGCTAAGCATGGACTCAGAAATAATTGAGTTCAAATATGGCCTCATACATACACTCACTAGCTGTGTGACCCTGGACAAGTCACTTAAACCTGTTGGCCTCAGTTTCATCATTTGTAAAATGAGCTGAAGCAAGAAATGGCAAATCATTCAAGTATTTTCACCAAGAAAACCCCAAATGGAGTCACAATGAGTAGGACACAACAGAAACAACTGAATAATATTTTCTTGGGACATAAATTCATACTGCTTTTCAGAATGGCTAAATTAGTTCACAATTCTACCAACATTGCATCCATGTACCTATTTTTCCTACAACCCCTTTCTTATCAGTCATTTTCTTTGTTGTCATCTTAGATGATTTGATGGATGTGAGTTAATATTTGAGAGAGGTTTTAATTTGTATTTGCCTAGTTATTAATCATTTAGAGTAATTTTTTTTCATAACTACTGTTTTTTTTTTATTTCTTCCTCTGAAAACTACCTAATCATACCTTTTGACCATTTCTCAATTCAGGAATAGTCTTATTCTCATCAATTTGACATAATTCCCTATGTATCTTAGGAATGAGAAATATATCAATTATCCTATTTATTTATTTTCTCTTAATTTTAGCAGTCTTGCTTTTGTTTAGGCAAAAACTTTTATTTCATGTATCAAAATCATATATTTTTCCCCCTTATGATGCCCTCTCTTATCAAGTTGTGAACTCTTACTATGTTTACAAATCTCACAAGTAATTTATTTGATGCAATTCTAACTTGTTTATGATGTCATTTATGTCTAAATCATGTTTGGTATAGTGTGAGATACTGGTATACATACCTTCTTTCTGCTAGATAGCTTTTGAATGTTACCAACAGTTTTTACTAAATAAATGAGTTTTTGCCCCCAAAGTTCAGATCTTTAGATTTATCAAACATTAGTGCTCATTTACTTCTATATATTATTTATCAAAAGTCACAATAATAAATCTATTTCTTTCAAGGCACCAAACTCTTTTGATGATAATAGCTTTAAAGTATAGTTTGAGATGTGATCTTGTTGGATTCCTTCCCATTTATGTTCCATTAATTACCTTGATTCTCTTGACCTTTTGATCCCCTTGATGAATTTTAATATGTATTTTTTTCTAATTCTATAATGCAATAATTAAGTACTTTTGTTGGTAGGACACTGATTAAGTAATTTAATTTAGATAATAGTTATTTTTATTATATTGGCTTAGCCTACCCAGGAACAACGAATATGGAATATCTTTACAATTATTTAGATTTGCAGATAGTGTTTTGTAGCTTTGTGTGTCCTGGCAGTAGACACTCTAGTATCTGATACTTGCTGTTGTTATTTTAAATAGAATTTCTTTTCCCATCTCTTCCTGCTGGATTTTTTAGGGAATATGCAGAAATGCTGATGTTTTATCTGAATTTTTGTATTTTGTAATTTTGATTAAGTTATTAGTTGTTTTAATTAGTTTCTTAGTTGATTCTAGGATTATCTTAGTGAATCATTATATCATCTAAAAAATTTATAATTTTATTTCTGCTTTGCCTATGGTTAAGCCTTCAATTTATTTTTATTTTTGTCTCATTGACATAGCCAGTATTTCTAGCTTTATACTGAATAGTAATAGTATATTGATGGTGATAACGGGCACCCTTCCTTTACTCCTGATGTTATTGGAAAGCTTCTGGTATTTCACCATTAAATAATACTAGCATTAGTTTCAGATAGATATTATTTATCATATTGAGGAAAACTCCATTAATTGTTATTCTTTCTAGTACTTTTAAAAGGAAAGGAAAATAGAATCTTGTCAAGGCCTTTTCCTGCTTTTGACAATCATGTTTTTTTTGTTGTTTTGGTTATTAACATGGTTAACTTATGTTTATAGTTTTCCTAATATTGAACCAGTCCTGAATTCCTGGTAAAAATTCAAACTGTATAATCATTATCATATGTTGCAGTAGTCTTGTCACTAATTTATATAAACATTTTTATATTAATATTCATCAATGATACTGGCCTACAATTTTCTTCCTGTTTTAATTCTCTCTGGTTTGGATATTAAGATCATGTTTTTTCTAGGCCATGGTTGTATTAGAAAAGAAATTTGGCAGGATATCTTCCTGTCCTATTTTTTTCAAACAATTTAGGTAGCATTAGAATTAATTGTTCTTCAAATGTTTGACAGAATTCTCTTGCAAATCCATCTGGTGTTATTTTTCTTCTTCCTTTAGGAGTTCAATTATGGCTTATTCATTTTCTTTTTCTAAGAGAAGATTACTTAAACCTGATATTTCCTGTTGTATCAATCTGGGCATTTTAATATTTTTCTAAATATTCATTTCATTTGGTTGCCTGATTTATTGACAAACAGTTCCTGATAATTTGCTTTACTTCTTTGCTAGTTGTGAATTCATCTTTTTTATTTTTGACATAGTTTTTTCTTTCTTTTTTAAATATTAAGTTAGTTAATGATTTATTTATTTTTTATTTTTTTAAACTATTTAGTTTTATTTATTGAGTTTTCTTTTTTGCTTTTAATTTTGTATATCTCTTTTTATTTTTAGAATTTCTATTTTGGTTTTTAATTGTGATTTTGAATTTATAAGACATCTATTTTTAGCTGTTTGTCCAAAAGTCTATCAGAGCCAAGATTTCTAGAATTTATTCAGATCCTTCATTTTTCTGTTTATTTTTTGGTTAGACTTACCTAGGTCTCAGAAGGGTAAATTGATGCTATATATTATTATAGTTAATGTCTACTTCTCCCTGCAACTTATTTAACTTTTCCTTTAATATTTTTTTTGCTTATTAATCCTCTTCATTTCACCTTCCTCTTCCTCTACTCTCTTACTTTTTGCTACTGTTTCTCTCATGAATGAAATGTATTTTTGTACCCAATTCAGGGTGTGTGAAAATTTTTCCTTCCTTTGACCTCTCTAGATGAGCGTAAGTATCAATGTTAGACTTCTGAAGGGATACATGCATTATCTTCTTATATTAGAATGTAAATAGTTTATCCTTCTTTGTTGGTCCCTTATTTTGCCTTTTGTAATATCATATTCCAAGATTTCTACTCTTTCAGATTTATGGCTGCTAAATTGTATATAATAATGACTATGACTCTGATATTTCAATTATTACTTTCCAGATACTTATGGTATTTTTTTCCCTTCTAACCTAGAATCTCTTGAGTTATAGCTATAATACTTCTGGGATTTTTCATTTTGGGGCTTCATTTATGAGGTGATCAATGAATTTTATTTCTTTTATGTTTTCTTAAAATATAATGTCTAGACTCCTTTTTTTGGGGGGGGGTATTGATAACTTTCTGATAGTTTAATTATTTTTAAATCATCTTTCCTCTGTTTCTTTTCCAGTTCAGTTTTTGTTATAATATACCTCACTTTTCTTTCTTTTTTTCCCCCAGTCTTTTAACTTTAACATTTCTTATTATCTCATGGAATTGTTACCATTTATCTATTTATTATTTATATCCACTCTTATTTTCTGAAAATTTTTTCTTTTTCTTCTTGTTCCAAAACATTAATTCTCTTTTCCTTATTTTTCTTCCCTAGGTGTCCAACACTAGTCATTACAATTAAATAGCACTTGGTTTTGTTTTACACTCTGCACTTTGGGAGATGTGTCCTTCTTAATACTCTTTTTAAACTATTAAATTAGAAAAACTCAAAAATGAATGTCTTGTAAGAATACTAGATACTTAAGAGAAATCAACTCATAATGCCAATAAAAAGGAAATTTCTAAATTCCATTCTCTCAAGGCAAATAAGGAGCTGCTATTCAATTAAAACTAGTGTTAAATGTATTGTCCTTAATAGAATAAAATATTGCTATACTTTCCACAATTCTAAAACTCCTCAATCACATGCCAATTACTTCACTGAAAATTGCTTATTTATATGTACCTGTGTGACATTTCTGTACCAAGTAGAGAGAAAGGCCATTGAATAATGCATTTTTTTCTGGGATAACTGAACACACTCCTCCTCCTCCTCCTCTGTAGATTCCATGTCTATATGGCATCCCATCACCTGTGATGCCAGTTTCTGCAAAAGATGCTTTACATCTATGGAACCAAAAAAGTAAGGAAATTTAATTCACTTTATAAAATTTTAAAGATAAAAAATTCTAGTTGCTTGCATATTACTTTATTTCTATTTACAGAATTTTCTCCCATTCTTAATCCACACAATTTGCATAGAATATGACATAAAATTAGCTGGAGCTACTTTTATGGAAGAATCATATATGCAATAACAGGACTTGGTAAATTATTGATTCCCAAAATAATTAGCTTTAAAGCACAGCTTTAAAAATCTAGAAATGCCATTCTAGCCAAAGTAACAATGACAGATTCTTTAGTGTCTCACTACTTCTAGAATCCATGATTATGTTGTTCTCTCTGTAAAAGCATAATGAAATCCTCTACAACTTAGTAGATAATCATAGAGAAGAGCTGTGGCTAAAAAATTCATCATCTAGTAAATTTGGTGATAAACTAAATTAGGCTAGTCTTTGGAAGAGAGATGGTCATGGGGCTGAACTTAAAAGTCTTTTTAGCTTGATAGGATCAGCTGAAATCTGGGCTCTGTTGATGAGAACTCTTGATCATCTTCATTCTATAACAAAGCACTAGAGAAGAATTTAAATGGGAAAGTAATTATTAGTAGAAGGGAGAGCCAAGACTGCAGTGTCCAAGGAAACAGAATTGGGAAATTTAAAAAATAGACTGAATAATTTTGGAGACAGAGATAGAAAGTTCTAGAGACTTTAGGGATGGGATCTGTGAAGAACATTTCAGTTCACTGTGAAAGACTGCACATTGGGACAAGAGAAGGTACCAGACTCACTGGGTCACTGCCATAGGGACAAAGTACAAAATGTCAACTTTATTGTTCACTACTCAGTTCTAGGTCATAAATCCAGATGGGGTTGAGGAAACAGGTGTCCCGTCCCCTCACACAATCTCCCTGGATTAGACAGTATGCCCAGGGAAGAGGTGGTTCAGAAGAAAGCAACAGCAGTGTGGCTCAAATTCCAGGAGCAGACCTAGGTCTCATGTCCAGCTTCAGGTCAATTCTTCAGCTTACTGCAGGATAACCAGGGCAGGAATCCCAGATCAAAGTGGAACCTGCAACCTCCATCACTCTGAACCACTAAAACCTTCTCAGTTGGCCAATAGTGACTAATTCAAGCAGCAGTCTACTGTTGCTCAAATCCAAACCCTGGTCAGTAATTAACAAAGGAGGTCCAAAATTAGACTTTGCCCCAGATCAGACTAAAACTTCACAAATCCCCAGGCAGAACTGTCCCTGAGATCCTAAAATAATATAATACTCAAAAACTGAAGAAATCAGTAACAGGAACAGCCTAGAGCTTCCAGAAATACACAAAGTATAGCCCTAACATAGAATCCAAAGTAAGGAAATAGGCTGGAATACTAAGCAAATAGAAAAGTTATTATGGCGACAACCCTCAAGCCACAAACCCAGAAGAAGGGAATGACTAAAACATCTACAAGCAAATCCTTAAACACAAACCCACACCCACACCTAGCCTGAGCACAAATTCAGTTAGAATTCCTAGAAGAGATGAAACAAGAGTTTTTTAAGTTTAAAAAACTTTTTTTTTTTTGTAAATGAAATTAGAGTGGTGAAGGAAAAACTAGAAAATAAATGAGAGCAATGGAAGAACTGAAAAGGGAATAACAGCTTGGCATAAGAGATACAAAACTTTGCCCAAGCAACAAACTCCCTGAAAACTAGAATATGTTAAAAAGAAGTCATGATCCAACACAAAATCTTAAAACAAAGCCAAAATGCTGAAAATATAAAAGAAAATGTAACACATCTCATCTAAAACCAACTGACCTATAAAACTGAGAGGAAAAGAATTAACAATCATTGGACTACCTAAAGACTATGACCAAAAAAAAGTCTTCAAATCAAATTTCTTTTTTTTTTTTAAACACTTACCTTCCATCTTAGAATCAATACTATGTACTAGTTCTAAGGCAGAACAGTGGTAAAGGGCCAGACAATGGGGATTAAGTGACTTACCCAGGGTCACACAGCTAGAAAGTATAGTTTTAGAGTACTGCTTAGGGCACTGAGAAACTAAGTGACTTACTCAGAGTTTCACAGTCAGGATGGCTCTGAGTTAGCTTTCTATTATACCACACTACTCAAGTAAGATAGATAATACAAATATTAAGCCTTCCCAATAATATTAGAAATGAAACATAAATGTCCATTATCACCAAAGTTATTTGGCATAGTCTCAGAAATGCTAGCAATAACAATTAGAGAAGAAAAAAATGGAAGTAATCAGAATGGACAAAGAGGTAATAAAACTATCTCTTTTTCCAGATGATATGATGGTATATGGTGAAAATCCTTGAGATTTAACTAACTTTTGCAAAGTAGCAGGTTATAAAATCATCAGCATTTTTATACATTACTAACAAAAGCCTTGCAGGAAGACAGAAAGAGACTCCATTTAAAATAACAACAGACAGAATAAAATACCTCAAAGTATGTCTGCCAAAAGAGGCCTAGAAATTATATTAACAGTTATAAAACCCTTTTTATACAAATAAAGTCAGAACTAAATAAAAAAATAATCCCAGATAGATTAAGTAATTTCCTATGGCTATATGGCTAGTAAGTGGTAGTGGCAAGACTTGAACCCAGATTTCCTATCCCAAGTCTCTCCATTACACCAAGAATTGATTAAATGATATTTAATTTCCTGCCTTCAATAAGCACATTAAAGACATGACTAAACGTGTGCACTTAAGTGTGATCTAGAATTTAAACCCTTTAATGAACCTGTGATTGCACTGATATGAGTATTCTCTTCAACAATAATCATAAATCATCTGAACTTTCTCATCATGTGTAGCTCTTATCCAGGTCTTTCTATGAATCTTCCACAAAGGGTCAGTTAAACATGCAGGGAGTCTTCTGAAATTTCATATTTCATGGGTACAGTTATGAACATTTATCATCTGCTCTTACTACATGAAGGGGAATACACCTACTGAGTGATAACACAACTGTTGCTATACAAATGTTCACTGATAGTGTGGCCCATTCATTTTCATTGAACATTACATCATTCAGTAAATAATGTGATTTTATATATACATAATCTATTCAAAAATACTATTACTTAGGAAAGTCTGCCTATTCCCGTCTCATACTTTCATGATATCTTACTTATGTCTGACATCCTTCCTTTTTATATATCTTCAAAAATAACTATGTCCTCAATGCCTCCAAAATGGTGTTTCCGCTATTCTTCTGAGCATATCTAATCTGGTTTAGCTATTCTTTTCACTTTTTTTTTCCATGTCATTTCTGTATCTTAAGTGTAAGATAAATCAGCTATTTAACAAGAATCAATAAACAGTACTTAGGTGCCTATCCAATATCTTACTAAATTTGATATTTCATAAGAATCATTTGGATGATCTCAGATACTTCCTGGCTGTGAGATCCTGGGCACTTCCCTAATTGTCTAGTCTTTACCACTCTTCTTCCTTGGAACCAATACTTAGTATCAATTCTAAGACAAAGGGTAAGAGAAAAAAAAAAGAATCACTTGGAGCTGGAACCGAGATCACCTAATCCAACTTCTTATTTTGCAACTGAAAAAAATCTGACGCCCAGAGCATGCTTTGATTTGTCCAAGTTCACACAAGCAATAATCCACAGAACTAGAGTTTTAATACAGGTACACTGATTCCAAACCCAACATTGTTTCTATTACACCACTCTATGACACCTCAGCACAGATAAGTAGCTCCTCTTTGAGGACCTTTGCCATGCCATTTTATCCACTATAAAATTACAAAAGAGATATGTAAACCTCAAATTTCCTTAGACTTATAAATGTTGGAAATTTCACCATTGGGATATTTCATACTTGGAAAATTTCTTACTGATAGTCTATTGGAATGGGAACTCCATTGGCATGGGAGGTTCCTTCTCTTCCCTTCTTAAGATTACTTTAGGACAGAAAACCTTTTGCTGAACAATGGAAAGGACTTTGACCTATGCTTAAGCATAGAACAGGAATTTCTTTGAGTCTTGATTGATTTTAGAATTGATACAATGGAGATACTTGGAATAAATCTCCACCCTATTTAGTCCTAATAGGATTGAGTAAAGGCTGCAGCCTAGATCAAAATTTAATTATTCCAATCTCTACCATACTCAAGTTAACAGGATTTAGAAAGGGCTGTAACAAAGGAGTAAAGATTTAATCATTTGAAAAATATGACCTTCAACAGACATGTGCAAAAGCCAGAAACCTCTGGGCGGTCCTGGGTTAAGCGAGAGCCTCCATTGACAGGGAAATTGATGAAGAGTGATTGGTAGATGTGAGGACTGAGGGGAGGCAACTTGGATGGTTTCCTTAAAGATAGGAGGGTCTGGAGACTCGAGGAGGTGGTTGAGTTTTTGGTCGGTGTGGTTCCTGGGCTCTGAGGAAGCTTGCTCTGAAGGAAGCTGAAGGTGGGGGCCTCTGAGACTGTTTCTCCATTTTTGGACACGTGAGTAATAGGGACTGATCTTTTTTCTTTGCCCCAGCTATCTAAGGGCTTGGGCCTTTTGGCCCAGCCTAAACAGAAGGGGTATTTAAGCCCTATTCCCTTCTCTCCCCTTTCTCTCTCTATATATATCTCTAATTCCTTTCTTGCTCCTATTGTAATTAAACTCCAAAAAAGGCTGACGGCTGACTTGAGTTTTTCAATTAGGAATTACATAGCTGATTCCTTGGCGACCTTAAATTAATATATATCAGTCTTTTAAAGTGATTCCCTTGTTACAGATAACATAGGCAATTACCAATTCACTGCTTTTTTTCCCCAAAAAGTCATTTGGGAACTTACATTTTCCCACAGAAATTATATTATAAATTAATTTTATAAGGATTTACATATTATATGATAATGAGGAATGATACTTCAATAGCACACTTTGATATTTATACTGTCTTATGTAAATTATTTCATCTGATTCTAAAAACAATTCTGTGACAGGTATTCAAGGTCATTTTTAACCCAACTTTAAACGTGAGGAAAGAATCTCAGGTCTTATTTACTCATAAGCACTTAAGGGTCAGATGTATGGGATCTGAAGCCAGATCTTCCTTGATTTAAGTCCAGAATTCTCTTCACTATGGTATATTATCTTATCTGGTTACCATTTATAACACAGCTTTACAGGAAAATATAGTACAAGACCTAACTCAGTACCCTAGAATTTATAGATTTTTCTCTCTTCCAACTAAAGCACTGACCCTTTAGGTAACACTGAGGGGGCAGGAACTGGGTGGGATACAAAGGAAGAGTTGTAAATATTCTTAAGTATCCTTATTTTATTAACTATTTATTTAGATATTAGAAAACATTATTTCAAAGTCATTAATACTCAGAATGGAGATACAAAAGGGAATTAGTACCTAATACAGTGGGTCCAGCCTCAGGCTCCTGCTGTACCTAAAAGGATATCCTTATATATACATGAGTAACAGGCTGAACAGATTTGATAGAAGAAAATACTATAACCTATATTTTTAGAAACTAGCATAAAACTGTAATAGTAATACAAAATCAGATCTTCATGGAAAATTTTAACTGGTTCAAAAACAAGAAATTTTTTTTTAGACCTTTACCTTCCGTCTTAGAATTAATACTGTGTATTGGTTCCAAGGCTGAAGAGTGTGGTATGGGCGAGGCAATGGGGGTTAAGTGACTTGGCCAGGGTCACACAGCTAGGAAGAGTCTGAATCTAGATTTGAACCCAAGACCTCCTGTCTCTGGGCCTAGCTCTTAATCCACTGGGCCACCCAGATGCCCCCGATGAGCATTTTAATAGAAAAGAACAGAGATGAAGACATGTCTCCTCAGAGGAAATGAGTTAGTAAATACACTGAAATGTATCTTTTTATTTTCTATATAGAAAGAGTTCACAAGAAAAAAAAATTGGTTAACTGAAGACAAGATTTCAGGAAGACTGTCTATGTAAATTATTGAACAAAAAGATTTTAAGCAAAATTAATAAGCATTTCAGAACTACTATAACAAAAGCTAATTATAAATCATTTTTATCTATTCTGTCCTTAAGAAAAGTCTTATTTTAGTACTGATATGGTAGAATGCTAATTCTCAAAAGCTGCATCAGCAGGGTAGTTCTGTCAAGTCTTACCAAGCTAGAAAAGTTCTGAAAATGCCCCTATTATTCACTTCATATTGGTTTCCAAGCTTGGCTTAATTTGAAAAGAATCATCACCTCATTAGCAATAGTTTCAAGTTCATCTATTAAGTGAAGGAGCTAAGATCCATATTGGGTGGATTAGAGTGTCCACAGTGAGGAAATCACAGATCCTTGAAGTAAAATGCCTATTCATTAAAGAGAATGTCTTGTAGACATTACTAGTTATCTTGTTATGCCCAATTCAAGCAATTTTATCTGTTTGGATATAAGAAGACTTCAAAATAAAGAAAAAATTTAGGTTTGGAGTTTCAGATTGTTCTCCCCCAATTATTTGGTGAATATATGTATATTTACTGAACAAGGTAGACCTACCAAATTTATAGGACTTTGAGAGACTGAAAACCTCAAATTGACCCAATTCAGTCTTATTTTCTTCTGACTGAAAGAGTAGAAGAGAGGGGAAAAAAAGGAAATGTGTCTATTGGGACATTATGTTATAGAAAATTATTTTCTGACTTGAGAGAACTTTTAGAATGGATAGCCTCCTAAGAATGTCATATCTTTTAAATCAATCACCAAAGTCATTACAATATTTATATGTTACCTGGACATTCTTTAGCTTGCAATGAGACAACATATGGAGTAATAGTATCTCTAAGCATTGCAGTTAGGCCTTTGAATGTTAAGTCATGATCTGTTACATTCACACCTGCAAAGGAAAAAAAATCAATATCATATTCTTTTTATCACTAAAAATGATTCAGCATGTCAAGTGAACTACGAAGAAAAAAAAACTACACTTCTGCTAAGAAATTTTTAAAAAGCAATCTACAAGACTTCATTAATAGTGCTGGATTATCTACAGGCAAGCAAACTTATTTATATGGATGAGAATCTCAACAAAATACTCTCAAAAAAGGTATAAAGACAACAAAAACTTGAGTCAAAAACATTTCATTGCCTAATAAGTTTCACTATGTTAAATGAATATATATAAATTAAGTTTGTTTCTAAGTTACTTAAAGCATATTTATTCATCTACCAAACATGTATTCAATGTTAGGCTCTGGGAAAGATTTAAAAGGTAAGAGAACAATCCCTGCTATCACAGTACAAATAGATTAAGTTAGGTGATAAGACAAATACACAGACAAATAAAAAGCAAGCAATATTTTAAAGTACTTCCTCCAGAGATGTGGATAAAAACTCTCTTTGATTTAAATAGATGAAAAATCCATCACATTCAGGTCACCTTGGGGATAAGCATATATGAATATATATGAATATGAATATAGGACAACAGGCACACAGTCTAATCACCAAACTGTATTCAGTCTTCATTGTGAGGTAATTCAAATCCATCAAACATTTTGTAAATACTTTTGATGTGCCAGGCACTATATGTAGTATTGGTGATGCAAAGACAAGAATAAAATGGTTCCCTTCAGAAGCCTATATTCTAGTTCAGAGTTTTAAATGTGTACACAGGTAAGCTTAAAAAAAAATCATATACACACACACACACACACACAAGTATGCATATATACATATACTTTTACATGTATACACACACAGATATGCTCAAAGTTACAATATAATTTCAAGAGGGAGAGAAGGACCTAAGATCAAGGAACATCTTACATAAGAGGTAATAGGCTGAACTTCATAGGAAACTGGTGATTCTAAGAGGAAGAGGTGAGAAAAGAGGGTATTTCAGACATGTGGAACCCATCTAAGAGAAGATAAAATGGCAGCATATTATAGTAAATAGAATGCTAGACTTAAGAGTGAGGAAGTTTTTAGTTCAAAACCTGCCAGGGATATTTCCTGGTTATATGTCCTGGGCTAAGTCATTTAACTCTTTGGGTTTTAGTTTCTTGATCTGTAAAATGAGGGAGTTGCACTCAATGATCTGAGGTCCCTTTAAGTTATATATCTATGATCCTTTCAGATGGAATGTCTTATTAAAGAACAACTAGAGGGTCAGTTTGAAGAGTAATACAAGATAAAGCTAGAAAGTATGTGGCAGAGGACTTTAAATGACAGGCTGTGGGTCTTGTATATTATATTTTCAAAAAGTTACTACTGAAGAATTTTGAGTAAGGGAACTAAATTAAATCTGGGGCAGTACCCCATTTGGTATGTGAATTTGTTCACTATGCAGAGGATGTACTAAAAAAGGGAAAGCTGAAATTCAGGAGACAAAATAAGAACACTATTACAATAGTCTAGGCAAGAAGTAATAATGGCCCAAATTAGGGTTGAAATTGTATAACTGGAAAGATGAGGATAGATTTGGGAGATGTGGTGGTGGAAGAAATTATAAAGATCTGACAAAAGATATATTAGAGGTGACAACCTCCTGAGATGGAAATCCAGAAGAATTCTGATGATATTCTCAATGGAGAAGGAAAAAGTTAGAGAAGTATACTTCTAATAAATATGGATACTCATAAATAGTATAAGGCCAGACTTAAGACAACAAATTACAGATTTGGGAACTATCAGCACAGAGATAATAACTGAACACCTATGAGTTGGAGAAATCTCCTAGGAACTAAATATACATACATGTATATGTATATTCATATATATCTTGTCTGTCTGTCTCTCCTCACTATGTCTATATATAAATATATGTTTATATATATATATATATGCCTATTTGCATGCCATACTGTGAAGCCATACAGAAATACCTATATAGCTATATAGATGCAAATAAAGATATATAAAAGACAATTACTTTGAAGCACAGCTGAGAAGGAAAAAAGATGGCAAGGAAAGAAGGCAAAAAAAAGAAGGAAAAAATATGGAATGCCATGACCATTTGGAGGGCAGATGAAAAGAAGCAAGTAAAAACCCAAGATACATGAGAAAAGAGTCAACTACTGAGAAATGGTCCTAAAGAAGTAAATGAGATCTATCAGTGGAGGAACTGATAAATTTGATACATAGTGTAGGGATGTCTCTTCATGTGTGATTATAGGGAATGAGGAAGGGGTTGATGATCCTAAGAAATGTTCATAAATAGAAGAAGGAATCTAAGTGGCAAGAATGTTTAAGTGAATATGATGCTAGGAGTATGGTATAAGAGTGAGGCTGAGGGTTTGAGAAGAGATGAAAAGGTTTGGAGCAGGTATTTGGGGAATGAAATAGAGAGTCAATGGTAAGGAAAATCCAGATGAAGATATGTATCACAAGCTGGAGGTAGACACATTTGACTATATTTGGTAAATATCTCCATAAACTCTGAATAGCCTGGGAGCAGGAGAGGAGCATTAGATAATGGTGATTATTTTTTAAAATTAATTTATTTATTTTTAAGTGGTTTTCCATGGTTACATGATTCATGTTCCCCCCACCCCCATCTTTTTCCTCCCTCCTTTGGGAGACAATAAGCAATTCCACTGGGTTATACTTGATATTTATTTCCATATTATTCATTTTTGTAAAAATCTTTTAAAAACTAAACCCCCAAATTTTATATCTATATAAAAAAGTGATCAGTCATATGTTTTTTGTCTACATTTCTACTCCCATCGTTTTTTCTCCCAATGTGGATAGCATTCTTTCTCATAAGTCCCTCGGGACTTTTCTGTATCATCGAATTGCTGTCAGTAGCAAAGTTAATTACATATGATCATCCCACAGTGTTTCACTTTCTGGGTACAATGTTCTCTTGGTTCTGCTCATTTTGATCTGCTTCAGTTCATGGAAGTCTTCCCAGTTCAGATAGTAATCAAGCAGCTCATCATTCCTTACAGCACAATAGTATTCCATCACCATCATCCACCACAATTTGTTCAGCCATTCCCCAATCGAGGGACATCCCCTCAATAATGGTGATTATTAAGGAATGAGGATTAGCATATCAGGAATTTCGAAAGATCAAGATAGGCCAAGAGATCCTAGACTAGTATCTGGTAAAGCATTAAGAAGGATATGGTCTAGGGGATAGAGATTAAATGAAGCCAAAACAGGGGAGATAAATTAAGTTAATAGGGTTAAATCAAGGAACCAGAGACCATGATGTGGGTGAATAATAAATCAAATCATTTTATAGACAATTCATTCAAATGTTATTTCATGAGAACAAGGTTAAAATGGTCTAACCGTTAAAATACACTAAGATAAAAAAAATTGAGACACAAAGAAATTAAATTAACAAATTCAAGAGGAGCTGAAAAGAGAGTTCAAGAATCTAAGATACAGTCATTCTATTCAACTGAGATTGATGATTAATTTCTGTATTGTGAACCCATAATGCAGACACACTTAGAATATATCCCAAGGAAGTTATTGGCCAAAGAAACCATAACAAGTAAATTTTCTTTCCTGGAAATTAATGTGAATTTGAGTGTTATAATTGAATCTCACCTCAAATTCTTCTTATAGATTTATAGATATTTATGCAAATGAGTGTCAAAGAGATAAATTGTATATACAAAGTACAAGTATTTCTCCATTATGCTTTTGTTTTATTCCTAAAATATATGCTAACATATAAATTATAAATACCTAGGACAAGAGCAGCAGTTGGAATTTCCCTGGATTTTATTTGATAGTTCCAGTTTGTTGACTTCTTTCGAAACTCCAAGTGAGATTTTTCCAGAAATTCTATTAGTTTGTCAAATAGATTTTTATTCAATTCCTCTTGTAGTTCCTAAAACAACAACAACAACAACACTACTGAGTATTTTTCCAAGTATAAAAAACCCTTAGTAGTTTTGAAAGCTACCAAGGAAACTGTCATGAGTTCCTTTCCAGGTAAGAATTCTGATTTCTTAGATAACTACCAAAAGAAAATATTATTTATTAGGTTTATTACTTCTTTCATCTGCCTTAAGATCTATATTTATATTTTTGTTTTTATTTATCTATTGATAATAGGAGATGTGAATTATCTGTTTAAAGATATTTCTTGGATGTTCACTATTGTTGTTATTCAACTTATGTACTAATGAATCACCTATATAATAAAGCAAAGACATGCTGCATTAAAACCCACAACAAACACACATATGCAAAATTAAATGTCGATCTCAAAGACAAGCTAGAAAAAATAAAGTAACTTGATTATTAAATTAGTGATTTCTGGCAGATTATCCTTCTTTCTAAATAGTTCCCATTTGATCATGAATCAAATGACATATTCTTTACTGCTATTTGATAGTTCAAACCTAAAGATTTAAAAAGTTGGTTATTTTAAACCAGAATAGATTTCCCCCTTTTTAAAATTTAGAATATTTTTCCAAGATTACATGATTCATGATACCCAACCCCTGCACCACTCCCCACCCCCTCAAAGCCATAAAGCAGTTCCACTGGGTTATACATGTATCATTGCACAAAACCTATTTCCATGTTATTCATATTTGCAGTAGAGTGATCTTTTAACATAAAAACCCTAATCACATCCCCATCAAACTACATGATAGATCATATATTTTTCTAATGCATTTCTAGTCCCACAGTTCTTTCTCTGGATGTGGATAGCATTCTTTCTCTTAAATTCCTTTGGATTGTCCTGAGTCATTGCATTGCTGCTGGTAGAAAAGTCTATTACATTTGATTGTGGCAAAATAAGTTTTTAAATGCCTGAAACAATAAATCTGAAGGAAAGAGCAAAAAAAAGAGGCCTTCATATTAAAATTTATTATTCTTGTTTTGACTGTCTAAGGATAAAAAAAAAACTATGACCCCAGAGAAAAGTTGAAAAAAAAATTGCAATTAGTTCATGGTTTACAGTATTATTTTAATATAATAATCTGATCTCTATCATATTTATTTTGCATTTTCTATTTCCAGTTATGAGAAGTTAAAGATGATTTACTTTAAAACTGAGAATTGATTCATTGAATTCATTGCTGCACTTACAAAAAATATCTTAAACCCACAAGAATTAATAAGCTATCCAAATGCTCATTATTTGTCAGAACCTGGTTCAACAAAACAGGGAAGGAAAGTGCTGAAGAATTCCTTTGGTTAAGGGTTAATGTTCACTCGAATTGGTTTGCCAGTCCACTAACATAAACCAAAAGGGAAAGGAAAAAGTAAGTAATAAGATAGTGTATTTTGATGAGAGATTAATGTGCAATTTTGACTGGATTTCTCCCCCTGGGGAAGATGGGAAGAAATTTCTCTATGTGAACTTAGCCAAGTAAACAGGGTAGCACCACATCATCAAAACACAAAATGGGAACTGTTACAAGGCAGACAGAAAAATATTCATTTCAATCACCCTCAAAATTAATAATCTAGGGCCTTATTTATTTTGAGGGTTTCTGCTAGGAATCTCAGAAAATGTGATATACAGAAAAAATATTTTAGACCTAAGTTTTCACAGGCTTAATTAAAAAAAAAAACAGTAAGAGATATTTGTAGGATGCATAATCTAAAATATGTATATAAAACCCAAAATACTTTGTGTCTTCTGAATATTGTAATAAGGTTATGTCTGGGGGAAGCTGGGTATTGATTCTAAGAAGGAAGGTAAGGGTTTAAAAAATAAATGAATGAATGAATGAACAAATGAATAAAGACACGAAAAATAATAGCACCCCTACCATCAAGGAATTATAATCTAATAGTGAGATATGATATTTCTACAGATTAGTATAGAGCAGGACATGTGGTAAGAGCAAAGGAGGAATGACAGTTCCACAACTGACATACTTAAGGTGAAGCCAGGAAGGTGAAGATTTGATCTCTCCTGGACTCCCCTGGACAGCTAGTAAGCAGTCTCTTTTAATTCCACCATACAAGGTTGAGAGGACATATCCATACACTCCGGTGGACAGAGTGAAACTTGGAGAAACCCTCTTTTCCCTGGGACAATTGAGAACTCAGCAGGATCCCTGTACCTGAACCACCAAGGACTCTTTGTGTGTGAGAAATCTGGTTCCCTATTGTACTACCCTTAGGAAACGTAGGTATTTAGATTAAGAGTATTTTGATAGTGGGTTTAATAACTAGATTAATTGTTAGATACTAACCTTTCCCCCTCATTCCCAAAACCTTACCCTTATCTGTTAATAAATTCTATATTTATATGTTTATCCCTCTGAATTACTTTCCTTCCCCCTAGCCAAATTATATTTACTTATAACAAACCCGAGTGAGTGAGATGGGATGTATAAATAACAGTCATGCTTCAAAGCTTAGCAGTAAGAGTTTACATGGGACACAACAAAAGTGAAATTACATATAAAGTACTAATCACAAAAGGCATTCAGTCTGAACACGATCCAAAAGTCTGAAAATTATTGCTAGAAGTTGGTGCATAAGATTTTTCCATGAAGGGTATAAGTTATACTTGGCCCTTTTGTTTTATTTAAAATATTTTATCAAGGAAGGGAAGGAAAGAACCAGAAATGATAAAAATATATTAGGCTAACTGAGTTATTATAATAGTACCTACCTCAGCTTCAGATTTCATCTGTTGCCATAACAACTGACAAGTGTCAAAGCGTAGTTTACTGTCTTCAGAAAGACTTTCACCTTCATTGAAATAGTCAGCTGAGAATATAAGAAAAGAAATGAGACCCTGGAATTTCCTATAATTTTTTTTAATATGAAACGACACTAGGCAATCCACTGAAAGGAAGCCTCTCTTGGTTTATGAGGATAAAAACCATCCTAACTTGCTATAATGTCAGACATATATTACACCTGTCATAGAAAGTGGCTAAAATCACTTAGGAGGCTGACATAAATAAGGTTAAATATCCACATGTCTCAGGAATAAATATGATGATAAACACTTTCCCCAAAATATTTGAAGTGGCAAAAAAAAAAAACTACTTGGAAAACCATAAATCACAGAATTTCAGATTTGGAAGGCATATCAGTGGTCATCTACTTTAACAGATATCTCAACCTTAATCCCCTCAATAATATCTCTCATGTGATAATGTAAGCTCCATGTGAAGAATTTCTTTGCTACAGGTACCTTGCCACCTACCATTGCAGGCCATTCTATTTTAGAGTAGCTTTGGTATCTTTTCTAATTAAGTTACAGATTAGATTGCTGGGTAAAGGCTTAACATAGAACCCAGCTATTGGACTGTAGCATCCAATCTTTTCTCTAAAAATGCAACATAAGAGAAAAAAATCATTAAACTATAACAAAAGACCTCAGTTCAAGTCTAGCAACTTCTCAGTTAACTAGCTGTTTAATAGTTGAACATATATCAATCTTTTCAACTTAGTTTCCTCATCTATAAATTAAATGCCTTCTAGTTCTAAGTTTCTATAATCTTAAACGTGACAAAAGATCAATGTTACCACTTTTCTAAAGCTTCATATAAAACTAGTTTTAAAATGGCAAGTCACTACATGGTGTATGAAATCAGTTCAGATTTCTAAATCCACTTTTCAACTCTTTAGTTCTGTTTATTAATTTAAAACAAACTAGCAGGCCAAATGATAGCCTTAAAATGCCATCTTCAGTGTATATACATACTTTCATTTCCCATGAAGAAAAAAGATACATCAAACCTGAGACAAATATGATATCAATGTAAATAATCTCTTTGGAATGGCAAAACAAGTTGTGGCATATTAATTCAGTGGAATACTACTGTGATGAAAAAAAAATAACAAAAGAACACTGAGCAAAACCAGAACAATTTTATACAAATACAATACGGTAAAGACAAATGAATAGAATACTACCATCTCTTAGGAGAGCAGAGTGAGACATACTTTTTGCAGATGGCCAATGAAGGAACTTGTTCTGCTTGACTTACTATTTGTAACAATGTTTTATTTTGTTTTTACATGAATTTTGGAGATAGGAAGGAGAGGAAATATATTTTTGTTCATTAAAATAAATTAATTAAATAAAAGAATGATTAATATTACTCTGGATTTATATAACATTCTTTAGATTTTTAAAGTACTTGAACACAGATTATCTCCTCTTGTAACAACCCTATGAGGCAGGTAGGAAAAATGAACAAACTTAGAAAAGTTAAATTCCTTGTTCAATTCCACTAAATGTGAAAGTAGAGAAGCTGAAACTTGATGCTGAGTTGTTACCTTTTCTCTATCAGTCCTCTTCTATGTTCAAGTCATTGTCTCCAGACAAACATGGAAAGTACATTATTTAATGCCACATGAATTTGTGGTTCTATTTGTTTTGCATATTTGTTGTTTCTTTTTAAAACTACAACAATTAACAAAAGAATGGTGCCCACAATTATTAAATGAGAATGCAGCTGTTTCCAATGAAGAAAACCATGATAGTAGTGTAAAAAAGTGAACTGATAAAATTCTGGCAAAATACAGAGGTGACATAGCGAATTCTAAACAAAAGAATTATGTAATAGGTTGCCATGTGTCAAGTTGGTAAAATATTATCTTTTGGATGGCCTAAATTATCCTTCCTACTTTCTGGCTTTTGGAACACATCTAACCTTAACCTGCTGCTTCTCTCAAATCCAACTTTTGCCACTGCTATCCTGTACTTCTGAACCTAGGACACATCTGTCTCTGGTCTTGGTCTATTTCCTGTCTGGTGATAATTGGGCATTGGATCTCCCTGAACAATCAAACTCTTGTTTGCTTATGATCCTTGCTAAGAAGCTTGTCACAGTTGTTCCTGCTTTTGGTCCCTCCCCTAGAGTCTGGGTTCAGCAACAACAGTACTGATACAACTTTACTTCCTGACACTGCAAAATTTTATTTAGTATTTAAAAACAAAGAAGAATCTTGGAGTCAAGTAAATGTTTGAGTCTTAATTTCCCATCACAGAGCATGTATATGTTTTATAACAGATTAATAGGCAAAAGTTCTATTTCTCTCTGCCAAATAAAAGAGCAGTTTCCAAATATAAAATGGCATTAATTTTTTTATGATAATTCTATTCCCTAAATATTGGTTAATGTCATTTCTAACTAATTAAGAGGAAAAGAATGTCACCCAGAAAATCTAATCTCCAAGTTCAGTGCTTTTAAATGTATTGTGAGTTCAGTATTAAATCTGTTTCTTTATGGTCTAGTTCAGTTATTTATAGTTATTATTAATATTCATAATTTTAAAAAATTAATCAAAGATTAATGGAGAATGTAGTATACACATGGCACTGTGCTGAGAAAATGAAGAAGACATACAATGAGACTGTAGGATGAAAACTAAGAGAGCCTAGTTTGGAATATTAAGAAATTTAATACAAGATGAGCCTATAAAGCTAGCTTGAAGCCATAATTAAATATTTTATTTAGAATCAGAAGCATATAGTTTATTTGATGGGTAATGGGGTGCCAAAAAAAGATTCTGAGCACAAGAGTGTCATGTTTGAATGATGCATTAGGAAAATGGCCCACGAAACCACCTGAAGGAGAAGGAGCAGATTGGAGAAAAGAAAGCCAATCAGGAAACTATTAAAATAGTTCAGTTGACTAAAATAGACTATATTGGTAATAATGACATATTTTATCTTAAGTAGCCCTATAAACAGTCCTAAGCTTCTACTTCTCTGATGATAGAAAAATTGATATAGGACAATGAAAATGATGTCTGTCTCATATAAGAAAAAAAAAAGGAGAAAGGGTCTTTGAGACCAGATAATGAAATATAGTACTAGTCAGGGGCCCTACAATCAATCCAGTTTGAACAAGTCTGTCTAGCTTTCAGTTCATCTGCCTGAACTATGAACTTTTATTTAACACTGGGCATGCTTAATAACTTTAATGAATATTAACTTGTGCACCCACAAGACAGGGTTGCAGCCATTTTCTGCATATGTGATATATGTAACAGGAGTAGGGATCATACCAAGGGGTTCTTCAGAAGAATTCTTCTATGAAGATTGTACATTCCCAGTATTCAGTCAATGGGGAACAGAGGGAAGGGATTTCTGCATGTTAGGAAAGGTTAAAGACTGCTTGCTAAAACGAGCACTTTGCAATTGGCCTTATATCCTGGTGAGTGCCCATTCAGGCAAGAATGAAACAAAGCCCTCATAGTCTCATCTAAGGACAGTATCAAATTTTATTGATACCATCTGATACATTCTACCTCTAAGAGAACATAGTATAATACTAAGAATATATAAATAGCTAGTAAGTACTTTAAAATATTATGACTTTTCTCTTGCAAACTTCAACTAATATAGCAAATATATTCTATTTTCCTTCCTATCTTATTTAAATGTCTAAAAACCAATAAATCAAGTAAATAGCATTCATTAAGGACTTACTACATATAATATTTAATAAGCAAAGTGCACATATAAATAAAAGCACATGCAAAATATATTTTAAATACAAAGTAATTTAGGGGAATAAGTTCTAGTCTCTTGAAAAATCAGGAAAGGCTTTAAGTACAAGGGGAAATGCAAGCATTCCCAGATAAAGGTTATTTTCTTCTTCTTTTTTTAAACTCTTAACTTTCATCTTATAATCAATACTGTGTATTGGGTCTAAGAATGGTAAGGGCTAGGCAATGGGGGTTGAGTGACTTATCCAGGGTCACATAGCTAGGAAGTGTCTGAGGCCAGATTTGAATCTAGGATCTCTCATCTCTAGGCTTGGCTCTCAATCCACTGAGCCACTATTTTGTTCTTTTTTAAAGAGTAAAAAAATGATACTCTTAAATAGGCATATGTTGAAATATTTCTTTTCCTGATTTACAAAATAAATATGTAGTCTCCAGGTATGGTTTTGTCCAATCCAAATAATCTCTAAACTCTAAGTTTAGAAAAGAGAACTGAATATTATTTGTATAGAGTCTCATTTTATGTGACACATCCTTCTCTCTTCTTTATTAGAAAATGGTAGCACGGGGGGCAGCTGGGTAGCTCAGTGGATTGAGAATCAGGCCTAGATACGGGAGGTCCTAGGTTCAAATTTGGCCTCAGACACTTTCCAGCTGTGTGACCCTGGGCAAGTCACTTGACCCCCATTGCCTAGCCCTTACCACTCTTCTGCCTTGGAGCCAATACACAGTATTGACTCCAAGACAGAAGGTAAGGGTTTTAAAAAAAAGAAAAAGAAAAAAGAAAATGGTAGCATGGTTCTTTTTCGATCAACATTAAAACAAAGGATAAGTCAAAAAGAAATTCTTAAAACATGACCTGGGCACATAAACATCTTCTGCATGTTTATAAGAATCTTGAACTACATGGAATAGAGATTGTTTCACTCTTTATATTTGTGTTCCTGAAGCCTACTCCAGGGCCTGTCCAAATAATAGGAACTTAAATGTTTAATAAATTGATTGATTGATTTCTAACTATCACAGAGACACATACAAATACTCTCCCATTTTATGCTGATAGGCAGCCTGGGTAAGGGCACAGGCATTTCATCAGGAGTTGTAAAACTAGAGTAAGACAAGTCACTTAAATTCTCTGAACCTCAATGTTCTTGCCTGTAAAATGAGGATAATGAGACCAGATAGAAAACTAGCCCTGAAACCCAGAAGACCTAAACTGAAATCCTGTCTATGGCATATCAGACAGTTGTCCGATAATGGAAAAGTTCCTTAGCCTCATGGTAATTCTATAACACCAAAAGATATGGATAAATTGCTCATCTGTATCAGTAGAAGGGATTTCTTCACAGAAGGTTCCTCATACTAATGAAATCACAGGTGTGAACAAAAAAATATATATACTTTCATTGTATACTTTACAAACTTCTTTGTACAACATAAAACACTATGTGAATTTAAGTTATAATTGTCAGGCTTATTGATGCAATAAATAACAAATCAAGTAAAACTGATTATTGAATTTTAAAATTCAATAAAATAATTTTACATAATATACTTTGGATTGCTAATATAAAACAAAAAACTGAAATCTATCACTATTTAGATTTTCTTTCTTGAAAGAAGAAAAAAATAGTCTAATGTCCTAAAAAATTAAAAGTTTCTATTTCTAAAGGTAATTTCTAACATTAAGGAATTTTATTTTTATTACTTATCAGTCTCTGAAAAAATAATTATTTTAATATGTACTCACTGTCTAGAATTTCAAGTTCATCTCTTTGACATTTTAATCTTTCAAGGAAGAAAAAATGAAAAACTGAGTCAGGGTATTCTAATTTGAGACAACTTAATAAAAGCCTGAAGCTTTAAGTCACTCTTTTTTCTTCTGTTATAGAGGTATAGTAGTGTTTAAACTCATGATTTCCACCACCCTTTTTTTCCCCCAATAATGACAGTTATTTTCTTCTCAGCAGTTGATCACATATCAGCCTGGCTTGGATTATGAAGAACAGAATTAAGAATTGACCTCTTTGATTCCATGACATTCAAATTATTACATTATGAATTATTGACAATTCAGATTATCTCACTTAATTCAATAATTTGCTGATGTGGGTCTTTTAAGTTCTCAACTATGTGAAAGAAAAAAATATTCTTAAAACTACTACAATTACTAAAACAAAAACTATGTGGAAAAGAACAACTCTGTTTTTGTATTTGTGTACCCACTATAGAAGTTAGCAAATAGTGACAATTTATAATGTTTTTTCAATCATTCACTCATCTTAAATGAGGCAAAGGGTACATGTGCTTCACTGTCAAATTCAATTTCACAATTTCTCTATATATGTCTTTTCTACTCCGTGGCAACTAGAAGTACTAAGTATATAACAGTACTTAATCAATACCTTTCTGATTGACTGAAATTTGGTTTTCAAGAATAAGGTAAGATAGTTATCTATCTATCCAGTTAACTATCTTAAAATAAGTAGTTCTCTGCTGAAATTTAGAAAAAGTAAGTAGTCAGTATCTTTTAAATGATTGATAACTAGATAGTTACTTTGTATCTTATATTTCCAAAGGTCTTCTTTAAGTCAAAGCCCCAAGTATTTACCTTTTTCTAACAGTCACCTTGGGATGAAATTGCTATGTCTGTAAACAGTTTAAGTAAGCCAAATCTTGACATGAATTACTAAACTGACCTAGCTTTGTGACTGAAAAGATTAAGTAGTTCTTTAGATCAGAATAAATGAAGCATTAACTTACCTATTGGAAAAGAGATCTTTTTCCTCTTAAAATCTGGTTTAAACACAAAGCAACCCTATAGGAAAAAAAGAAATTTATGAAATTTAAACTATAAAAGTAACATATACACCTAGGTAGCTAAAAAATTTGATTAGCCAACTGAAAAAAAAAAAAGAAACCTATATGGAAGCCAAAATTTTCTCTATATATTCTGGAGGGAAAATATACTCAATCTCTATCCAATTTGGGATATCCATTGTCTCTTTAATCTTCTTTATAAACTACTTTGCTGTTTAAAACTTATTCATGATAGAAGACATGGAAAATTAAAATGGATTAAATTGAAATAAAAATTTTTGTTTCTTGATAGGCTAAAGGAGGAGAAGGAGCACAGAAACCAAAATTAAGTTTGAGATTTATTGCTGGATTTTTAAAAACCATAATTTCCTTCCAAAACTTAATTAACCAATGAAGAGGAAATTCCATGAAAAGGAGGAAAAGGGAGAGAGGAGGAGAATGATTACCAAAAATTTCTTGATGAACTTTCAAAAATGAGAGACATGGCACTCAAGAAAAATATTAGTTTAGACTATAACTGAAGAGAAAATTGGTACAGTGGATAGTCTCCTGGACTTGTAGTTCAGGAAGAACTGGACTGGAATTCCGATGAATATGTATATGTGTAGGGAATCATTTAATCCTTCTGAGCCTTAGTTTTAGGGGGTATGGTAGGGTCACCTTATGGGAGCCATTTGTTACATTTTAAATCAACATTACACCTTAGAAATCAGTAAATGCAATAAAAATCAAGTCTTAATTTATTGTTTTATTGGTTGTCTGGAGTAAATAAAATGAGTAGGGTGAAAATGCTAATAATGCATATTAAACTTAAAAATATATCCTGGTTGTTAAACATTTACCACCACCAAAGTCTCCTTCCTCTCAATATGAGAATAATAATAGCACATACTTCACAGGGTTAAATATTAAATTAATGTGAGCTATTATTATTAATAATATAAACTCATTTAGAAAACCGTATTTCTCAAAAGTAATAAGTGGTGACAGGAAAAAATTGTTTGTGGAAAGTTTAGCATAAGACCCAATTAAGCCAAACCATTCCAAAGACAAAACTGGAAGGAGATTCACACACATACTCACAGAAAACCACCATCATAAAACAACAACAAAAGATTTATCCGGATTTATTTTTTTTAATTTTACTTCATTAAGAGTAGAACCACGGGGGCAGCTGGGTAGCTCAGTGGGTTGAGAGCTAGGCCTAGAGACAGGAGGTCCTAGGTTCAAATCTGGCCTCAGACACTTCCCAGTTGTGTGACCCTGGGCAAGTCACTTGACCCCCATTGCCTAGCCCTTACCACTCTTCTGCCTTGGAGCCAATACACAGTATTGACTCCAAGATGGAAGGTAAGGTTTAAAAAAAAAAAAAAGAGTAGAACCACTACAATTGGACTAACATGTCAATGCTAAGGGAGGAAAAAGAAAAAGAAATGAAGAAGCCAAAGGAAGAGCATTTGAATCAGATCAAGTATATATAAAAGGCATATCCAGGAGAATAACCTCCAGGAAACTACTCTGGCCTACCTGCCCAATAGATGCAACAAAGTATTATTTAGGAAAATTACTTTCCAAACTCCAGGAAGCTGGCTCCAAGAAAGTGTATCACTTCAGCCCCATCCCATAGCTTTTGCCATCCTTTAGAATGCATGGTTCTTTCTCTGAGAAATCCTTTACTATCCTGCCTCTTCCTCTTCACAAGAAACCTCTTTCAGGAAGAAATTCTCTAAGGAAGGACCATATGAGTAAGTAGACTTTCCCTTCTACCAGCACCAAAACACTCTGCAATCAGTAACTATGCTCAGCTCCCCCAGGATCTGATTTTGGCAGGATCTCGATTAGACAGATAGCAGTGCTTAATAAATGCTTTTTCATTCATTCATCTGTCTACTTACTCTCACAGGTGCAAGTCCCAAGGGTTCAGGTCAACAACCAGACTGAATTAACTCATTCTCAATGAGATATCAATAAAATAATAAGGACCCAAATAAAGATATTCCCCATATTCCCTCAAGGGAATGTCCTCAATTATTTCAATGTGATATACAGGAATTACAGCACAAACTGCGTGAACTCCATGAATCCCGAACTGCAATACAAGCCAGACCACTAGACTTTTCACTTCATGACCTGAACCCAGGAGACAAAGTGTATATTAAGAATTTTCAGTGTATTGGAGCAACTCAGCCTTCCTGAGAAGGGCCATTCCAAATATTGTTAACTACTCCAACATCTATGAAGATTGGAGAGAAGGACTCTTGGATTCATTGCTCACATGTAAAGAGAGCATCTTCTGTTGAGACTGATTGACTGTATCCTATCACATGCATTGGAGACAATAATCCATGGACAAGTGGATACTGTTTTCAGGAACACATTGAATTCCTGTTTCCCCCCCTTATTTTTATTATTGCTTTTATTTTGATTAGAATATTTTATTTTTTCCCCTTTTTTCTCATTTCTTGTATGTACTAAAGGTACATACAATTAATATTTTTTGCAGTAATATAAGTTTAATATATACATATATGTACTTGCTATAATATTAATGCATACCCAAAAAGCTGTGGGAACCTGCCATTTATTGATAAAATGTTATGGAACTATGATTAATGTTTGTGTCTGATTCTAGGAAATGGGATAAAAACAAGGAGCACAGACTTAACCTGAATAGTGCCAAAAAGAGCACACAGGAAAACTAGTGTGAGACTCGAGGTTGTGACGCTTGACATATGTTAAGTCGTAGGACTTCCTTGTATCTACACTCTTTGTGAAGTAGTCAGACAAGTACCAAAGCTTGACTATCATCCTGGCTCTTCATATCCCTGAGAATGACAAAAAATCAGACCAGGGAATGATACTTCCCTATCAAAATAAAATTCTAGTTCTTTTTCTTTCTTATAGTATGGCAACTTTCTGTAGTCTTGGCTGCAAATGGGTAAGTGAAATATTAATGAATTCTGTCCTACAGACTTGTGGAATTAGAAATTACTTTAAATGGACCCTAATACTAGGGCCTGTTAGAAATGTATTAAACCCAAATAAGGGTCTATTTTGAATTTTTTTTTTCCTTTCTCTCCAAAGATGAACTTTCTTCCATTTTTTTCTCTTTATATTTTTTGGGTTTTTTGTTTTGTTTTTTTCTGTTTTGTTATAATTGACTCATACACCCCCATAACTCAACCATGCATCCTGAGCTGAACTGGATGTTTTTTAACACCCACTTCAGGGGGGATTGTATTTTAATAAAAATCCAAGATTTTGAAATTTTGTTTGAGAAAAGACTTTGAACTTCCCCTGACACAGGCCAGGCAGGAGAAACCCTATATCCTTTCCCTCTTCCTTCTCCTTAATTCCTTTCCTCTTTATTAATGAAAATCACCATAAATTTCCAGCTGACTTAGGTATTTTATTTGGGATATTCCCTGGAAATCAAAATTAATTTAGATTAGGTCACAAGCCTAAAATTATCCTTATAAAAGAATTTAAAATATATTTGGCAGCTTGGCACAAAGGGTATAAAACCTTACCCAAGGAAAAACTCCCTAAAAATTAAAATGAATGAAATAGAAATCAATGATTCCATCATATGAGAAATGTTAAAATAAAAAATTTAAAAACTAAAAAAATTAAAATATAAGTATCTCATAGCAAAAATAACTGACCTTAAAAATGGATTAAGAAATAATTGAAAAATCATTTGACTGCCTAAAAAATCATGACAGAGACTAGACAACATATTTCAAGAAATTTTAAAAGAAATCTCTTAGAACAAGAGGACAAAGTAAAAATGCAAAGAACCCACCAGTCATTTCCTGAAAGAAACACCAAAATGAAAACTTTCAGGAACATCAATTCTTGAGATTCCAAGTCAAAGAAAAAGTACTAAGGATCCAGTGTCAGAATCACCCATTATTTAGCTGTCACCATTGGAAAGGAGAGTCTAGAATATAATATTTTGGAAGGCAATAGATACAGGCTTGCAACCAAGAGTAACATATCCAGAAAAATCGAGTATAATCCTAAAGGGGATGGGGGTGGGTTTTCCATTAAATAGGGAAATTTTAAGCAATCCTGACAAAAAGATCAGAACAGCAGAGAAACTTTGAAATAAAAATACAGATATCAAGAGAAACTATAAAAAAAGAAAACAAGTGCAAGGATCCTATGGAACTAAACAAGGATAAATTATTTTCATTCTAATATGAGGAGACAATTCACGTATCTCTTCAAAAGTCTATCATTATCTTGGATGGTCATAGAAAGAGTCCAATTTAGACAAGGAGCCTGAGAATAGCTCTGTTATGTTTTGATGGTGTTAAAGGAACAAGTGAAATAAAAAGGAAGGAGAAGAGGAATATACCATCTAAAAAAAAAAGAAGAGAAAAGAATGAAGAAAATTAACTATGACTAAACTAAGAGGTAGGGGGACAATTTAAACCTTTCTACCATCACAAACACTGTGTTCAGAATGGCGAACAAATATAAAATAACGTGGATGCACCCATGATCAAAACAGTGGCATCTCATTGACTACATCATTGTACACCAGCGAGACATCCAGGATATAAAGATCACCAGAGCCATGAGAGGAGCTGAATGCTTGATAGACCACTGATTGCTTAGAGCAACTCTTCAAATGCGCATTGTGCCTCGCAATCCAAAGCCTAGACAGTTTGCGCATTTTACAACCCTGAGTCATCTTAGAGATCCATCTTATTTGCAAACATTCCAGTCCTGCCTGGAAGACAAGCTGTCTGCCAAGGGACCACTCACTGGAAGCTCAACCGAGAAATGGAACCATTTCAGAGACGCAGTGAAGGAAACATCAAAGGCAGTCCTAGGCCCCAAACAACGCAACCACCAGGACTGGTTCGATGAGAACAACACTGCTATTGAAGACCTATTGAGCAAAAAGAACAAAGCCTTTATGGAGTGGCAAAATAACCCAAACTCTGCTCCTAAAAAGGACAGATTCAAGTCTCTCCAAGCCACAGGGCAGCATGAGATCAGGAAGATGCAAGACCGATGGTGGGAAAAAAAGGCAGAAGAAATCCAGCATCTTGCTGATACGAAAAACTACAAACAATTTTTCAGTGCCCTCAAGACTGTCTATGGGCCATTAAAACCCACCACCACTCCCTTGCTATCCTCTGATGGTGACACTCTCATAAAAGATAAAAAAGGCATCAGCAACAGGTGGAAAGAACACTTCAGGCAGCTTCTCAACCGACCCTCTTCAGTCGACCAAAGCGCCCTTGACCAGATCCCCGAAAACCGCACCATTGAACAACTTGATGACCCTCCTTCAATGGAGGAAGTCCAAAAAGTCATTAAACAAATGAGTACAGGCAAGGCACCCGGTAAAGACGGGATCCCAACTGAGGTGTACAAGGCCTTAAATGGAAAGGCGCTCCAGGCATTCCATAGTGCTGATCAGCATATGGGAAGAGGAATACATGCCCCCAGAACTCAGAGATGCCTCCATCATAGCCCTATACAAGAACAAAGGCTCACGAGCAGCCTGTGACAACTACAGAGGCATCTCACTACTCTCCACTGCTGGAAAGATCCTTGCCTGTGTTATACTCAACAGACTCCTGTCATCTGTTTCAGAGCAGAACCTGCCTGAATCACAATGTGGCTTCTGACCAGATCGCAGCACCATCGACATGGTCTTCACGGTGAGGCAAATGCAGGAAAAATGCCATGAGCAGAACCTAAGTCTCTACATTGTCTTCATAGACCTGACAAAGGCGTTCGACACAGTGAACAGGGACGCATTGTGGGTGATCCTCAGCAAGTTCGGTTGCCCAGCAAAATTCGTCAAACTGATCCAGCTCTTTCATGTCGACATGACAGGGGAAGTCCTATCTGTGGAGAGACTTCTGATCACTTCAACATCTCCAATGGCGTGAAACAAGGCTGTGTCCTTGCTCCAGTACTATTCAACCTATACTTCACATAAGTGTTACAACATGCTGTGATGGATCTAGACCTGGGCATCTACATCAAATACCGACTGGATGGCTCACTATTCGACTTTCGCTGCCTAACTGCAAAAACAAAGACAACAGAGAGACTCATCCTGGAAGCTCTTTTTGCAGATGACTGTGCTCTCATGGCCCACCAAGAAAATCATCTTCAAACCATTGTGGACAGGTTCTCCACTGCAACAAAACTGTTTGGCCTGACTATCAGCCTCAGCAAAACAGAGATGCTGTTCCAACCTGTAAAATTGAGATTTGAACTCTGGACTTCAATCCCCACAAGTCCTTGCTCCACTTCCCCAAAATGCTTTGTAATCTCACGGAATTCTGAGGTGGGCGAGATCGAGAAGGTACTTAAGCTGATTGCAAAGGCTTTTGAGCTCTCTTGCTCTTTTGGACTTCCATTTGGGGGCAGACGTGGCTCTTTCCATAATGTAGGTGAGGTCTTGTCTAGGCCTCTGGCCTAGGCACGTGTTTTTTCTTACTTGTATATTCTTAAATTCTCAACCTTTAATAAACCTCATAAAATATAATATTCCTTGCAGAGAGAAACTAATTTCTACCTGCCTCAGTCTCCCCTAAATTTTAACTGTTACAAACCTGCACCAGGGAGGCCAACTAACCAACTGTGCATTATAATCAACGGCACACAGCTTTCTAACGTCAACACTTTCAAGGACCTGGGCAGAACCATCGCCAACGACGGGTCCCCAGACCATGAGATCAATGCCAGGATTCAAAAGGCCAGCCAGGCACTCAGGCAGCTGAGCTCCAAAGTCCTCCAACACAGCGGTGTAAGCACTGCGACGAAGCTCAAAGTGTATAACGCAGTGGTCCTCAGCTCACTCCTGTACTGTTGTGAGACATGGACACTGTACTGGAAGCCAATGAAAAAGCTGGAGCAATTCCACCAACGCTCCCTCCGGTCAATCATGAGGATCCGATGGCAGGACCGAATCACCAATCAGGAAGTCCTCGACAGAGCCAACTCCACCAGCATCGAAGTCATGGTCCTCAAAACCCAGCTACAATGGTCTGGACACATCATCTGCATGGACCCACAGCGAATACCAAGACAGGTATTCTATGGTGAACTGTCAGCTGGACTCAGGAAACAAGGCCGACCAAAGAAAAGATTCAAAGATCAGCTAAAGTCAAACTTGAAGTGGGCTGGCATTACACCAAAGCAACTAGAACTCGCTGCCTCTGTCAGAAGCAGCTGGCGAACACATATTAACCATGCCGCCACCACCTTTGAAGATGAGCAACGTTGACGTCTTGCCACTGTGTGTGAACGCAAACACTAGGCCACAACTGCACCTCCTGTAACAACTGGAGTCCCATGCCCCATGTGCCACAAACTTTGCGCCTCAGCCTTTGGACTTCAAAGCCACATGAGGGTACATCAATAGATGATAATGCACAAAGACAATAGTCATTCTCGGTCACCAAGAGACTACCACTATCTGAACTAGTCAAAGGAAGAAAGAAAATACACAGAGTTCAATACAGAAATATATTTCACTTAACAGGGAAACAAGAGGGGAAAGAACCAGGGAAAATGTCAGAATAAGAAAGGTCAATTAAGGAGGGATTAGTCCCAAGCAAGATTGAATAGAAAGATTTAGAGAAGATAAAGAGCCTCTGATGAGACTAGGTCTGAGATGGCAAACCCATTATGACATGCCTGCCAGAGATGGTATGCACAAACCTCTCAGTGGCCATGCTTGCCAAGGACCCAGTGTCCCAAGGACCCAGTGCACCCATCTCTGCAGCACAGAATTTGTCAGAGTTCCTAACTAGAAAGCCAGAGGGAGGCCCAGCTGAGCTGCTCCCCTTCCCCTCTCCTGAGTAGGAGTTAGTAAACAGGTTTCCTCAAGATAGTATACCTTGCAGGACAAGATTGTCCCACCCCTTTCAGAATACCTCTTAATTACCTTTGGCCTAAGTGAGACAGAAATAATTTATGTCTTTACTATCAGAAGTAACCAGTCTTTACTATGCAAAGTATCTTGGGGATTTGGATATGTCCTTTGAGTTTGTACTTTAAAAATGTTCAGAACTATAGTCAGAACTATATAGATTTAGGAATAAGTTTTATGAACCCAAGGGTAGGCTGATAGCCTCTTCCCCATTCTATAATACCCTTCCCCAGTTTCTTTCACAAACAACCCATGGTCTTGTTTAATTTGCATTATTAATCTCCTCATCTCTTACTAACCCAGCCTACTCAATCTACATTCAAAGGGGGTCCTTGCCCTAGAGACTAGGTGGACTAGAAGCTCTGAAAAACACAATAGTGCCTTGTCAGAGGTAGTAATCTCCCAATCAGTCCTGCATCCAGATTAAAACCTGACTTCAACCTTGGACCATTTGCTAAATAAATTAACTTGGATGATACTCCCTTCATGTAGGCTGGATGATGGGGTGAATACCTCAGGATGATGTCATTTAACCTGAGGGTTATATTTTCCTATAAATAAGGGGTTTTCTTATAAACTGGGGCTTTTTTCCCCCTGGCTTTTTCTTTCTCTCTTTCTCTCTCAATAAAGCCTTGCATTTGAAATGATTTCTGGTTCCTAGAATACAGGCTAAAGAGGGTATACTTTGAAATTTTCAAGATCCCCTCAATTTTCACTTTGGAGAAGAGCTAGGTTTGAGGGGATCATACCTCACATAACTAGAGGGAAGCAGAGTAGAGTGCCTGCACCCCTCGCTTCTCCCTCTCCCAAAACCTGACTATATCACCCAACCCCACTGCCCAAAAGTCTAATGGTAGTGCTTTCTACCTCCCCTGGGTAGAGTAAGGGGGAAAAAACAGTGTGAGCCTGGCATTCAGTGGGGAGAGGGACACAGAATGTGGTCTCTGGTGAGGTGGCATGGCTCTCCATCTCTAAAAGGTTGCCTATCACTGCTCTAGGTGAAGGAAAGAGAAGGAGAGAAGGAAAATAAAATGGTTACACCAAACCTAGAGCACAGATGCTAAGCATATTCCTTTTCTCTTATCACCTTCTTTATAAAGAGGGTGTGGGAAAACAACAACAACAAAAAAGTATAAGGAAGTAGAATGGAGATAAATATACAATTAACTGTCATTACTGTGAATGTGAATGGGATGAACTCACCTACAAAAGAGGATAACAGAATGAATTAGAAATCAAGATCCAAAAAGTTAAACATAAAAATTCAGAGTTAAAATAAAGAGTTAGAGCAAAATCTACTGTACTTTTGACTGAAATAAAGATTAAAAATTCTTACCAATTCAAATGACAAAAACAATTTCAGAAGTAGAATGAGAAAGCATAACATTCAACTCCTGCTAGAGAGGCAATAGGCTCAGAATTCAATATACATTTTTAGATGTGATCAGTGCTTTTCTTGACTATGCATATTTGTTTGTTTTTTAAAGAAAGTTTCTCCCTGTTCCCCAATTTGGGAAAGGGGGAAGATTAAGAGAAAAATTAATGCTTGTTAATTGACAAAAAGTAAAATAAAAGTTACATTTAAAAATAAAAATGATTTTAAAAGCAAGCTCTACTTATTTTACTATTTGACATTACCCAATATAATGCTAAACACACAAAGGCTGATTGATATAGAACATTCCTGAACACAGCCATAAGAGCTTAGATTATACCAGAAGAAATTTCCACAAGGCAAAACAGGGAATTCAGAATAGGGTAAGAGCAGTCAGGGAATGGCCACAAATCATCAAGTTTTCCTGGATCCTGACTTCTTCCTCTTTCTTCTTACCCACCCCCAAATTCCTGCCGCAGCCCTGTATTTTCAACAGATATTTGTGCCAAATGTACTATTTTATCATGTTTCCTAAGGAACCCTCTATAGTAGCTACTGGAGTCTGGAATTGTAGTAGTGAAAATCTGGTCTTATCAAAGTTTATTTCAAAAGATCACAAACCTGGAGCTAAAGCTCAGAGGTCATCTAATCCAATTCTCCTACTTACAGAGAAGAAAATTTAGGCTTAAATTACTTTTCCAATGTCAAATCTGTAGCAAGCATCAGAGGAAGGAATTGAACCTGACCATATGTCATCAGTCAAGGCTCTATCCATTTTTCTGGAGAACAAACATGTTGAATACAATGGCACAAAAATTTCCTCTTATCTCATGTTCATAAAGACTCCCTTCCTCTTTACTTCTATCTCCACGACTAGAGTAATCCCTTTGCTCATTCTCCTCCCTTCAACAAGTCATTCAAATAAGGGTTATGATTTTTTTTTAATCTAAATTTTTGTGGCTGTTTATCTAAATTACAATTGACAAGATTCAAATTTCAACTGGGCTGTGAGGTGAGGGTAAAGAGTAAGTTTAAGGAAAGCCCTCTAATAAATTTGAGGAAGGACCTACTTCTAACTGGAAATGATTAAATCAATAAGCATTTATTACCTGTCTACCATGTGCTAGGCTTGGTTATAAGGAGTGGGGTTACAAAGAAAGGCAAATGGTCCCTGCCCTCAAGGAGCTCACAATTTAAAGGAAAGGTATATAGAAAAGCTTTCTGGAGAAGTTTGTGCCCTTAAGGTAGTACAGTCTAATGGAACAAGCACCAAATTAGAGTGGCAATAATTAGGTGTGAATCTGGTTCTACTTTTTGTTCTATGAATAGTGGAACCCAGGAAGTCCTGGGCTCAAATCTTAATTTGTTCACATAGTACCAGTTTGAGCTTGGCCAAATTGCTTAAGCTACTTTGGACTGTTCTCTCATCTGTAAAATGTGAAGTTGGACTAGATGTTGCCTGTGTTTGCTTTAAGTTTTAAATTTATGTTCCTTATGTTCTTAGGATTCCAGTGAGGGTTAAGACTGGGAAGTTGAGGCATGAAAGGCCTTGGATGCCAGGGTCCCAGCAAGGGCTCCTGAAAAGAATCGACGATTTAAGAAAAGTGGGTAGAGTTATGAATGAGGCTCTGCTTCTCAATGTGGGAAGGGGAATAAATATTTAGAGCCTACTATGTGCCAGGGACTGTCCTTAGCGCTTTACAAATATCATCTCATTTGATCTGCAAATATTATCCCCATGTTACAGTTGAGGAAATGGGGCAAATAAAATATTACACAGGTATTAAGCATCTGACAGTGGATTTGAACTCGGGTCTTCTTCACTACGTGCCTAGCGCTCTCTTAAACCGCGCCATCATCCGCCTCCCTGGTCAGAGCACGCACCTGGCTGCCCCATCCCTCAGCTCCTTCTGCCAGGCTCGATGCGACAAGTCTGGGACATAGTGACAGAAAGAACCCGTCCAAGGCAGGAGGAAGAGGAAGAGGGCGTAGCTGGGCGGGGGGGGGGGGAGCGGAATGGGCCAGTGGTACGTCCACTGCGTACCCGGAGACGCACCCCCTCCTCCCACTCACCTTGGACACAGAGGAGGTAGCCATGATACCCAGGTCCCGCTTGTTTCAAGTGGAATTGGGCATTTCCCTAGTTCCCCAGCGGCAGAAGGATGGGGCGGGGCGAAAGGTCAGGGGAGAAGGAAGAGAGTTCCTGATTAGCGATTGGTTCGCAATCCACTTCCGGGACAGAGTTTCACAGGTTGGAAGGCGGGATGTCTGGAAGGGGGCGGAGCAGGTCGAGCGCTGGGCGTGGTGGGTGAGGATCTAAGGGCTGATCTCTGGCGCGCTGGCGCCCAGTCTCACGACCTGGGGTCGCTATCCCGGGAGCAGCAGAGCTATGGCTTGCTCCTTCCGCAGGTCCATCGCCTCTCAGGTACTCGGCCCACCCGACAGTGGGGGAGGGAAGCTCAGCTGGGACAGATTCTTTGGGAGCGCCGCTTGCGACCTCCGGCGTTGGGTTTGGAGACTTCTGGTGGGAATGCGCCCTTCTCGGGGAAGCCAGGCCTCTCCCCTGGGCCTGAGCCCCATCCTCCTTCTGGAGAGACAAAAGGGGACTCAGAGAAGTCATTGTCAGGGACCAAGGGTCTTAAACCACAGAGACAAGGATCGGGTTTGCAACATCTTGTACCTATTTGCAAAGCTAGGTCATCTCCGTGGTCGTCAGCCACGACAGCCCCTGGCTTAATGGGAGCAATATAGACGAATAACATTCCTATAGCACTTTAATTTGCTTTCTTTCAACAGCTCTATAAGGTAAGGAGTACAAGAGTTGAACTTCGCTCATTATGTGACAGGAGAGTCTAGACCCTGGTCACCCACTTAGTTGGACAAGCTTTGAAATCAGGGTTTCCAGCCAGGGCTTTTGTCTCACAAAGTTAGATTGCATTATTATCTAGCCTGCGAGAATGGAAACGTAACTTCTAATTCAAGCCCTGGGAATCGACCATCAATACTAAGAAATTAATTAAGGTCTTTTTAGGTGTCAGTCAGCTGTTAAATCTAGCAATTTACTTTGCTTTCTTCCAGCAGCTCTATGAAAGTGAGTGCAAGGGTTGAAAAGCCCAGTTTACAGTTTAGGAGCCCCCCCTTCCTTTAACTAGCTGGTCAGCATTGAAACCAACGTTTCTAACCTTGTCTCTTGTCTCTCAGATTCAGATTGCATCAGTGTCTAGTCTGGGAGATTAGAAAAGTGACTTCTAATACAAGCCCTGAGAATAAACAATCAATCTTCAAGTATTTATTAAAGGCTTATTAGGGGGCTGCTATAAAGCAGAGCAGATAGCCTGTCAGGCCTGGAGACCGGAGAACTTAGATTCAGATCTGGCCTCACACACTTTCTATCCTTGTGACCCTGGGGCAAGTCACTTAACCCCAATTGTCTAGCCCTTATTGCTCTTCTGCCTTGATAACCATACTTAGTATTGATTCTAAGACAGAAGGTGAAAGTTTTTTAAAAGGGGCAGCAGGGCAGTATTATTACATGTCTGTTAAGCACAAGGAACACACTCACCAACACTTTGGAGAATCAGTCCTGCTATCAAGAAGTTTACGTAGTAATGGGGTAAGACAACTGTGTGGTACCAGTCAGATCACTTTCTATTTGAACCAGTTAATAAAAAGGGGGGAGATGTTATAATTCTTGTAGTAAGTACTTCAGATTTGTCACAATGAAAGGGTTGCTGGAGTCAGGGAATATGGGTTGGAGCTCTGCTTCTGCTCTTTACTACCTGCTTCATCTCCCATCTCTGTTCCCTTGCACATTTGCCTATCTCCCAAGTTTGGATGCATATGCCTCCCACCCACAGTTTTTTAAATCCCTAATTTTTTTTTTAACCTTTACCTTCCACTTAGAATCAATACTATTCACCAGAGTCACACAGTTAGGAAATATGAGGTCATATTTGATCCCTGTATTTCCTTTCTCCAGTCCTGCCTCTCAATCTGTTGAGCCACCTAGCTGCCCCCTCAGTTTCTTTAAAAGCTTTCCAAGGACCCATTTCAGCAGGCTGTTGTTCCTAATACACACTCTTCCACTTGCTAGTGCCCTCTCCTCAAAGATAATCTTGTTTATATCATGTATATACTTGAGTGTATTATCTCCTATCTCAGAATATAATTTCCTTGACCTCAGAGACTTTCATTTTTGTCTTTATAGCCTTAGTATGCAGTACAGTGCCTAGTAATATGTAGATGACCAGTAAATGCATGTTAGTTGGTTGGTTGTGCAAGACCCCTCACTCTGGGCCTTAGTTTCTTCATCTATAAATTGACAGGATTGGGCTAGATGACCTAAAAGACTCTTCAGATTGTAATTTCTATAGTCCTAAGCATTGTTGAAACAAGAAAAGTATATAAATGTTAAGATATTGTTGTAATTCTAAGCAATTTGATAGCCAGGTTTCTTAATTCTTTTAGGTTTGACATTTATTGAGGGGAAGAAAAAAAAGCAGTTATTATACCTGTGAACTATTCAAAGAAACCTTTTGAATATATCTGAAAAATAAATGAGTGGTTCCTCAGTACTTTGATCTTAAATTTTTCATGTTGCTTTTTGTAATACCTCTGATTTACCCCAGTGTTTGTTTTTGTTGGTTTTTTTTTTTTTGCAATATTTAAAAAAAGAATCTTTGGAGAATAGTGCATATATGTGTGTGTCTTGTCTGACAGTACACTATCATGTAAGAACTTACATTTTTTTCTTTTTCCCCAGGAGAGATGAGGAATATAGAATTACAATTTATCGGTAATAGGTGATACAGTCTGTCATAGAACTAGAGAGAAATTAACTAGTCCATGAACAAAGTCCAAGACTAATGATGTGCAGTTTATGGACATTTTGAAGTTATATGAAATGAAGTAGTTGAAACATTAGATGATGGCATAATGATTCAAAAAAAGGCCTCAACTGGGCCAAATCTAATAAGGTGTTATTAAAGAAATATAAATGTATGGACTTCAACTTGAAATAGAAAGTGTCGTAAATTCAAGATGGTAAAGTGAGTGAGTCAACTTTGATCTTGTGACTATGCAAGCTAATATGAGCTTTGGACACACAGTAAGAGAAGAATATTATCCAGGATCAGAAAAGTGATTTCGCACTGTACTCCTGCCTGCTTACACAATATTTGTAGTATTATGTCTACTACTGTGTATCACAGTTTAGCAAGAACAATGACAAGATAAAGAGGAAACATAAGAGGCATTCTAGGGAGGCTTCTCATACATTGGGAAAAGCACTAACACTGGTATCAGGGCGTAGATTCAGTTCCATCTCTCATGCCTACTAGTTTTCTAACCTGGGTCAAAGGAATCTTACTGGGCCTCAGTTTTCTCATCTATAAAGGGAAGGGAGGGTGGGACTGGATAACCTCTAAGTTGCTTTTCATTTTTAAGATTATGATCCCACAAGGGGGGTAAAAGGGCCTTAAATTCATGAAATATGGGAATTAATTGGAGGACCTAGGGATGTTTTATATCCTAGGGAAGATTCCTAAATAACATGATAGCTACCTTCAAGTTCTTGAAGGGCTGCCACATGGAAGAGGGATTAGCCTTTTCTATTTGGTCTTAGAAGGCAAAACAGTAAATGGAAGTTAGGAAAATAAAATTTAGACAGAATGTAAGGAAGATCTTGGTTTCTCCCCTCATTTGAAGTTTTCAAATAAAAACTGGATGATCACTTTTTGGAATAAATTAATTGGACCTTCACTAAAACAAGGTAATCCTTTCATTCCTTCTTAATTGAGTCTATCTCATTCTCTATGGATGTTATTCCAAATTTTTTTCCTTCAGATTTTCCTTCTCTTCCATTCTACCCCACTCTTTCTTCGACCAATACTTTGGCTCTTTAGTGAAAAAATTGAGACTATTTAGCATGAACTTTCTCTTGCCCTATTCTTTTCATCTCAAAACTCACTGACATCACCTCTCATTCTCTCCTTTCACCTAGCCTCCAACCAAAAGGTGGCCTTTTTCCTTGGTAAGGCCCAATCCTCTACATGCAAATTTGAGCCCATTCCTTTCCATTTCTCTAGCAGATTATATCCTCAGTCATCCTCTGCCTGTCTGTCTCTCTTTCTTAGCCTCCTTTGCACCCTGGCTTCTAATATCACTCAACTGAAACTACTATCTTCAAAGTTAACAACAATTTCTCAATTCCCACATTTTGTGATCTTAGTGTTAATTGTTCTTAACCTTTCTGCTAAATTTAACAGTATTTATTATGCTCTTTTGAATATTCTCTCGAGAATTTTTGTTCTTCTCTTTCTCCTACCTGTCCATTTCTTCTTTTCAGTCTCCCTTTTTGACTCATTATCCATATCAGGCTTCCTGACTAGGTATGGTGTCAATGTCCTCCTCTTGTCTATTTTTCTACTTATTTGGTAACTTCATCAACAAGATTTTAAACTATCCTCTATTTCTATGAAGATGGCAAATTCACAAAAGGTGTCATATATATGATAAATTTCCTCATCTGTAAAATGGTAATAACCAGGCTCTCCTCTAAGCTTTATCATCTGGTCATAACATCCACTCTGTATTAGATAGTCAAGCTGGATATCACTGAGATGCCTCAAAAGAGCTCATAATCTTTTCCCCAAAACCTTCCCTTCTTCCAGACTTCTCTGTTTCTGTTGAAAGCACTATCATGCTTCCTGTTGCTTAGATTTGTAACCTTGGCATTAACATTGCCTCCTTTTTTCTTTTTCCTCATATAGCTAATCAGTTGTTAGATCTTGTCATTGATACCTATATCACATCTCCCACATCTGACCTTTTCTCTCTGCTCACAAAGATACCACCTTAGTTTAGGCCCTCATCACTTCTTCCCTAGATTATTACAATAGCCTCCTAATTTGGTTCTTCTCCAAATTTCTCATCACTCTAATCCATTCTTCACAGTGCTTCCAAAGTAATTTTTACTAAGCCATATTGCTTGCTCCATCAACTTTAGGATGAAATATAAAATTCAGTGTTTAACTTTTAAAGTCCTTCATAACTTGACCCTAATCTGTCTTTCCAGGCTTATTGGACACTGTCCATTCAAATTAACCACCTCACAGGTATTCAAACAGGTGCTTTCTGCCTCTTCATGCCTTTGCTCTGGATGTCCCAGATGCCTACAATGCACTCTTCCTTGCTTCTTCCTGGAGTCCTCTTTCTTTTATGGTATAGCTCAAGTAGCATCTTCTATGTGATTCCTTTCCTGGTTTTCATCAACTACTTAAATACTGTGTACTTAATAACTTTGTATTTATGCTTCATATACTTATATGTGTACTTGTTAACTTTTCCATTAGAGGGTAAGCCACTATTTCATACTTTGTACTTGTACCCAACACCTATCATTATACCTGCCACAGTATACCTGGCACTTAAATGCTTTGTCCTTGATAAATGAATAAATTTTTAAAAATTTATTAAGCATTTTATTATATGCTAAACACCATAATAACCATTTAGAGATACAAATAGAAAAGAACATGAAACTCATGCAGTATTTTTTTTTATTTGCCTTCCATCTTAGATTTGATACTAAGGATCAGTTCCAAGGCAGAAGAATGGTAAAGACTAGGCAACTAGAGTTAAGTGATTTGCCCAAGGTCACACATTTAGGAAATGTTTGAATCCAAATTTGAGTCCAGGATCTCACATCTCCAGGCCTAGCTTTCTATCTATCCACTGAGCCACCTAGCTGCCCCAGTGAGTATTCTTTTTGAAAAATGATTCCCTTTAGCGCTTGAGATTCAGCTTTTTTGTGGTAAGTTAAAGGTAGAACCTAAGTGGACCCACAAATAATATATAGAATTTTAATGGACAAAGAAGATGGCAGGAGTGAATGGAAGAAGAGGGGGAGTGCCCCAAGGAAGGAATAAAACATGAAGGTTGTGAAGAAGAAATGCACGTGAATGTTAAGAGTTTAATAAGGAGATTCCTCACTGAACCAGAGAGGATAGATTCAAATATAATATTAGATAAAGTTCAATAGATAAAATGGAACTATTCGATAAGGAGCTTTGAAATACTTATCTCATGGAGTGGTTCATTACAAATTGCACAGCCCTTTCATGGCCTCACAATCTACTTTAAACAAACATTGATTGCCTATATACAGTATCCCATTCTAGCCAGTGAGGTAGATACAGAAAACATGATCTTTATCCTGAGAGAGACTGACAGAGATGGTATGGTAGGAGGAAGCAGTACAATCCAGTTCTTTGGCGACTTTTCCAACAAAAACACAGGAAAAAACACGGTTGTATGTAGAGAAAGAAAATGCAAGGAGAAACCGCAGTAGGTCATTTTTTTTAGCCACAGATTGTGTATTCAACACAAGAAAGTGACCAGGGTAGGTATTATGACCAGTGGTAGTCTTCAGCAGTGGCATTCTGACTCTAGACCAGAATTTTGAACTTAACTTGCAGGTTAGTAACCAGAGCAGAGACTTTAGCTCTGTCACTGACCTTGGCGTAGGAACAGTGACTGAGCTACTAACTTAGGCTGAATTTTGCTGTTGATTGACAAGGCAGAGTCTGTGGACTAGGAATGTACTTACATCTCTTTTGCTCTGAACTCACAAAAAACTCCCAGCTAGTAGACAGGGAATTAGCAAGTGTATGATGGAGCTCCAGTCAGGGGCAAAACTAGCTATGTCAGACCCATACAAGGATTGCAAAGCTATAAGTAGGAGGGAAGTCCTCAGTTAGAACTCTAGGAATTGCTAAAAATGTGTAATTCTCTATCCTAAATGCTCATAAGCTAATTGAGCAATATAACTCAAAATGTGGAGATTACAGCAGCAAGACTTAATAATAAAAATCAGAATCATATTAGGCCCCACTATTCCCTCCAGAAGTACCTATAGTCTGACCCTAACACAAACTTATAATTCAAGAAGTAAGACTGGAAGAATGAGAAAATAAACACCATGGTTAAAACAGTTATTATGGATTGGGAACACCTAAGACAAAAACCCAGAAAAAGAGATGAACTTTAAAAATATATTTAGAAAAAGCTTAAAAGAAAAACACAACCTGGCTATAAGATCTACAAGAATTCCTGCAAGAAATGGAGTGAGTTTTTTAAAGTGAAAAATAATATTTTTTAAATGAAATAAGAGTTCTGAAGAAGGAGAATTGATAGTTTAAGAGATACAATCTTATTTAAGAAAATAGACTTAAGGAGCAGCTGGGTGGCTCAGTGGATTGAGAGCCAGGCCCAGAGACGGGAGGTGGTAGATTCAAATCTGGCCTCACTTCCTAGCTGTGTGACCCTGGGCAAGTCACTTGACCCCCATTGCCTACCCCTAAATTCTTCTGCCTTAGAACCAATACACAATATTGATTCTAAGATGGAAGGCAAGGGTTTAAAATTAAAAAAGAAAAGAAAATAGATTTGCTGAAAATTAGGATGAACCAAAGAGAAGTTAATTCCATGAAACAATAAGAAATACTAAAATGTAAAGACTGAAAAAATAAGAAAATGTAAGATCTCTTTTCAAAAACAACTGACCTAGAAAACAGGACAAGAAAATATCATTTAAGAATCATTGGGCTACCTGAAAGCTAATTCCAATAAAAGAGCATGGGTGTCATTTTTAGAAATCACGAATGAAAATTTACCAAACCTATTAGAAGCAAGTACAAAGTAAAAAATAGAATCCATAGGCCCACTCCTGAAAGAAACCTTCAAATAAAAATTTCCAGGGGTATCATACCCAAAATTCAAGATATTTGAGATCAAAGGAAAAATACTTTGAGCAACCAAAAAGAAAGTTCAGGCACTGAGTATCCACATTGAGGATCACACAAGATTTGGCAGTTACTCCATTAGAGAAGTAGAGAACTTGAACTCCCAAATGCCAAAAGGCAAAAAAGATAGAGGCTTAAAAGAATAGTTTACCCAGGAAAAGTAAAGGGTATCCTTGGGCAACTAGATGGTACAGTGGATAAAGTACTGGGCCTGGAGTCAGGAAAGACTCATCTTCCTGAGTTTAAATCTCACCTGGCACTTTCTAGCAGTGTGATCCTGGGCAAGTCATTTAACCTCTGTAGCCTAACCCTTATTGCTCTTCTGCCTTGGAACCAGTATACAAGATTGATTACAAAAAGTAAGATGTTTTATTAAAGTAGAAAGAAAATGTTATGAATTAGAAGATGCATAGTTGACAGCATCAGGGAAATCTGTATGGAAGAAATGACAATTGAATTGATGACAAAATGTAGATGGCTTTTTGAGTCCAGGGAAATACAGAAAAAAACCCTAAAGTGGCAAGTTGTCCTTTTTATCTGCAACATAGAATGGGTAAATAAGTAATGTTGAAGAAAGGCCAAAAAGTTAGGTCAGCTAATTGTAGAGGCCAGAACATCAGTCTGAGGAATTTGGACTTTATTCAACAGATCATGGTGAGCTTTTGAAGGTATTTGACCAGCAGCAAAATATGTTCATACTTACTTGTCTATAGATGACTGATTAGTTCTGGTAAGTAATAAGATCTTTGAGTTCTAGGACTGTTGGTTTGTTCTCTCTCTTTTTTTTTCCCATATTGTAACTCCAAAACCCAATAGATAGTGCCTGATGAATTTTTGTTAAACTGAAAAATTGATCTGTTAAGAGGAAGACTTTCCTATAACATCCTGCCTCTGAGATCTGTGTGTGCCTATGTTCACACAGTGGTAAATTGTTAGGTGACCTTGGACAAGTAATCTTTAGGGCTCAGTTTTTGCATCTGTGAAATTCATGTAACTCTAGGTAAATTTTTAGGTGACTTCTTGCCTTAAATCTGTGAGCCTTTGCTGTTTCATCAAATTTAATTTGATAAAAATTAAGGACAAATTCTGCACTAAATTTAAAAAAGCTTTTAAGATGGAAGTTGTTTGTTTTTCTTAACCTTCAACCCTTTGGTGGCTTAATGTAATGCTTTCCTACTGGACTTGACATTAAGTCAATTATTTAAAAGTTTTTAATTATTCAGTTCAATTCAGTTATTACCATAGGCATTAAAATCATTTGAAATTAATATGGCTTTTTTTAGAAGTTAAATAATTTTTCTCAGAATTATTTTTGTTCATTTGAAATCTTATTCACTTAGTTGTTAGCAATGTTCTCATCTTATTTGCCAGCTGAGCTACCCAGCTGTCTCCTCTTATTGTTTTAGTTAAAATGGGAGAGTTATACACATGTAGTCTGTGACTGAATATGACCCTTTGACACATGAGAATATTCTGACAGTTTTTTTAACTGAGTTTTACTTTATTTTGTTTTTAGCTTTCCAGAGTTTTGGATCTTCCACCAGAAAACTTGATCAAGTCAATATCTGCAGTTCCAATCTCCAAAAAAGAGTAAAGTGTTTTTATTTTTCTTATACTAAACTGATACACTACTATTCTAGTTGATATGTTGTGTTTACAAGCATTTTCTGCTACAGTATGTACAGAATGGTTGATTTTCTGGGGAGCTAGCCATAGAAGTAAAATTTCATATAGTAAAAAATTTTCTTATTAACATTATAAAATAGAAATATGTGAACAGAAAAAAAATATTTTCTGAACAATGAGACCTATCAAAAAGTGAGAATGGTCTGCCTCTAGAGGTAACGGATTCCCCCTAATTGGAGGTCTTCAGATGGAGACTAGGTATGCAAGAATGGGAATTCTTTAGAGTATATGGATCCTGAAGGACCTTCTAGCTATCAAATTCTGTAATTCTCCTATATGGTGACTATTATGGTAAGTTCTAGTAATTCTGCCATTGTCTACATTTCTCTTGGAGTAAAGTTTTGTTTCTTTGCTAGAATTTAGAACAAAGAAAAGAATGAAAAAGGGGTGGCCAGAGTTATAAACAAATAACTTACCTGGAGCTTTTTTTTTTAAACCCTTACCTTCCATCTTGGAGTCAATATTGTGTATTGGCAATGGGAGTCAAGTGACTTGCCCAGGGTCACACAGCTGGGAAGTGTCTGAGACTAGATTGAACCTAGGATTGCCTGGCTCTCAATCCACTGACCTATTCAGCTGCCCCTTAACTGGAGCTTTTTTTTTTTTTAAACCCTTACCTTCAGTCTTGGAGTGTATTGTGTATTGTGTGTATTGGCTCCAAGGCAAAAGAGTGGTAAGGGCTAGGCAATGGGGGTCAAGTGACTTGCCCAGGGTCACACAGCTGGGAAGTGTCTGAGGCCAAATTTGAACCTAGGACCTCCTGTCTCTAGGCTTGACTCTCAATCCACAGAGCCACCCAGCTGCCCCCTTAACTGGAGCTTTTTGAGGACTATCAGTAACTAATTTCTGGTCGACTTTAGTACTGGTGCTGTCTAAAATATAGTGTCTCTTTACCCCTACTCCCTCTTCTCTCTGTGGAAGTTTAGGCTCATAGGATCTCAGAGCTAAACAGGGTCTTAAAGACTATGTAATTTGACACGTCTCAGTATGACATCTGTCAACATTGTGTTGAAATACACCTAAACCTTTTGAAACCATACTGGAGTTGGTGACTGACATACTTATTCCAGTATATGTATGAAATATATACTTGAATATTGTCAGGCTAGCTGATGGCAATTGTAGATTCAGGAGATGAGATGAGAAGGATGGATAAGTTTCTGGGATCAGGAGGACCACAAGACACTGATGGTGAATCATGGCAAAGTTTATTTCATCATAGCTAGTATTTTATGGGGCAGTGTTACATAAGCTAAAGGATTAGGTAATCTTTTTTACATAGACAATGGTTACAATCTTAGTACAATGACTTAGTTTACCTCACTGAAGCTTAGACAGAGTTTTCTATAGGATAATAAATCAATATGTCAGTGTGTAACCATCTAATCCAGATGGTCATAGAATCCCTGCATCAGTAGTTTCTTGGAAGGACATGAAGTTTCTACAAAGTACAGCAGGGAGGGGTTAGATACCTCAGGTGAAATCATGGGGCTACATGACTGATTCTTGCTAGGCTATGACTTTGATTTTACTGGAGTTCACTCGCTACTTGGGACTACAGGATATCTTGAGTATTCTGTTGGCTTCATTAATGTGGATATTCCCTCCACTGACTTGGAATAAAGCCCTTCCATACCTTTTCAGCTTGTGCAACTCTTATCTAATTTATATTTATAAGTACCTCATAGGTAATCTACCAAGTATGCTGGAGTCCTCTTTTTTTCCCTTTATGTTCTGTTGATGCCAGTATATATTGTGAACTAGTTACTAGTTGCTATCCTCCTGAAGGAAAAGAAGTAATGCAATTGTAATATCTTGAAATATCCAGGCTCTCTCCCAACCCCACCATTCACATCATTTCCATCTAGAAGTCAGTTTGTTCCTTGGTGAGAATTGAATATAGACTAGACTTTTCCCCATGTTGATTCTTCTACCTTTTAAAAGCTATTTTCTCATTTGTAAAATAAGGAAAATATTCATCTTGCCTACTTCTCTGGAATATTGTAGTATTCCAGAAAATAGACATAAGATTACTTCAGAGGGAAAACAGCAAAAAGTGCAAGACAGGTACAGAAGAATATTATTTTCTTTATGAGTGTTTTGGTGTTTTGGTTTTTTGTTTGTTTGTTTTAGTTTGGTTGTTTTTTTTGTTTGTTTGTTTTTGCTTGATGTAAAAGCTTTTTTATTGTAAATAGAATTTGGAGTTGGAAGATTCCCGTAGTCCTTCTTTAGAATTCCTGCCACTTTTTTATAGAAAGAAACAATTATATTCTTTCTGTGTTTTTTAGAGAAGTAGCTGATTTTCAACTCTCTGTACATTCTGTGCTAGAGTGCAGCAATGGTCACTCAAAACCAGATATTCAAGTTCAAGCCCGAAGACTCGCAGAGAAGGTACTTTAATACTTAATTGCCATTCTTTGATTAGATACTGAATATATTTCTCTCAAAAATGTAGTAAGTGAACTTTCTCATGTTAATCATTCATTTGTAATGATCATTGCCCAAACAAAGCTGACCAGTGTAACTTGATTTCATCTTAATGTTTTGCTGTAAAACTATGATTGTTTTTCAAATCATTTTAAAAATTTGCTCTTGCTCCATCTTTAATTTTCTGGCTAAACACTTGGAGGAATGACCCTAGAGTGTTAACTGAATTACAGATTATTTTAAATTGGGTAGACTTATGCTTGGGAAAATGCATTTAAAATGCAAAATTGTTTTTGTTGTATAAATTGGAGCAGTAGGTGACTTCAGGCTTCAAAGGGACTCTCTTCTCCATTTAGTCAGTCCTGTGCGTAAACTTTACACTTAAACCAAAATAAGAATGAAGGTTTTAAAAATTTTAAACTAATGGAATAATTTCTTGTATAGAAGCATTATTTTGTTTTTACCAACTATAATGCTTTATGCTTACTCATTAAGTATTTAAGTGTTTATTAAGATGAAATGAAATAAATCTCTCTCTGTAACTTCTACCCATTATTCCTAGTTTTGCTTTCTATGACAAGCAAAAGAAGATTAATCTTTTTCCTTGGGACATCCCTTCAAATATTTGAAACCCTTAATAATGTTTAAGTCTTTTTTAAAATTACTAGGCTAATAATTCCCTAGACTTTATTTATAAAGAAAATTTAAAAACCAAAACATTCTAATGATGCTTCTTGTCTTTATAACATAGTCACTGACTTTACCTGCCCCACCCACTCCCTCAAATTGGCCTTCCGTTGGCCAGTTCTTTCTCATAGAGCCTGGGATGCAGTTAAGACTATTGAGTCCCCTATTTCATCATGCTCTGCTCACCATTTTATGCAACATTTGCCCTTTTTTGATCCTTTATTCCTGTGATTTCTCAGAAATGAAATCTCATGACTCTGCAGTGATATCATCTAGTTTTATAATTTCCCCAGGCCATATGTCATCTAGCTCTGTTATCTGAAGTAGTTACTAAGTTAACATGTATAAGTGCGATGCATAATTCAAGGAACTGATAGTTTTATATCATTATAGACAGATATATAGAAATACAGATAATTGGCCAAGTATCACCTAAATGTTTTTCATTTTGTATGTTCATGTGCATGAAAAATCTTAAAACTTGTAGACATCTCATTTCTCAAAAATAATGGCTAGACATTTCACAGTTTGATGTGCTAGTTTCTTAAGTCCCCCCAAGCTACATATCATCAGGCTTGTTTATTTAGATCCATTTAATAAGTTAAATAGGTGTGGAATTATTAGGACTCTATGAGAATAGACACATAGAAAAAGACAACTGTCTAAACACCAGTTAAATTATTTATATTATGCACATAAATGCAAGTACTTTTAATATAAAACTATACCTTGTAATGCTCTGATAGAAATAACATATAAAATTTGACTGTCAGTATAAATAATGTTGTGATGTCAAGTCACTATCTCACTACAAAAAGAATTCAGAATTTTAAAAGAGAAGAATGACATCCTTGAGTGGGACAGTATTCTAGGCATAAGAGTAGACAGAAAATGACGAAAGGAATAAAGAAAGGGAAGCCAGAAAGAGATTATCTGGATAAAGAATAAGAGACAAGGATATGATGAGTAAAAAGAAAAGAAACTGGATGCCCTTGCAACCCAAACTGTTGTTACAATCTTAGTATTTTATGTGTTTTTTTTTATTTTAATACCTGATTTAATCTATTTATATCTCTAGCTAAAATGTGATACAGTGGTGAGTGAAATCAGCACTGGACCAGGAACAGTAAACTTTAAAATAAACAGGGAGCTGTTAACAAAGGTAAGAATTGTTAGTATTTCATATTTCATAATTTAAGGAAAAGGTATTCCCTAATCATAGAAACTCTTCTAAGATGGAATCTTTCATAATTTTTGAAATTGTGATTATAACTTTTTGAAATTTATCTTTTAGTCAGCAAGTATTTATTGAGCACCTTCTATTCAGCCACTGGTTTGGGGTTTTGTTTTGGATTTTTTTATACCTTTACTTTCTGTCTTAGTAGCTAGTTCTAGAGTAGCAAGGTCTGGGCAATCAGGGTTAAGTATCTTGCCCAGAGTCTCACAGCTAGAAAGTATCTGAGGTCAGATTTGAACCCAGGTCCTTCTGACTCCAGGTTTAGTACTTGATCACTGTGCAACCTAGCAGCCCTTCAGAAGGTTGTTTGTTTGTTTTTTTTCCCATTTGAAGTAGATTAGTCAATTTAGAATATTATTCCATTGTTACAATAATCACATTATTTCCCTCCCTCCCCATCACCCACCTTTCCCACAGCCATACGGAATTTCATTGGGTATTACTTGTGTCCTTGATCAGAACCTATTTCCATGTTGTTGATGTTTGCACTAGGATGTTAATTTAGAGTCTACATCCCTAACCATATCCCTTCGATCCATGTATCCAACTAGTCGTTTGTCTTTGGTGTTTTTACTCCCACAGTGTTTCCTCTGAATGTGGATAGTTTTCTTTCTCAGATCCCCCTGGGTTGTTCAGGATCACTGCATTGCCACTAATGGAGAAGTCCATTACATTCATTTGTACCGCAATGTATCAGTCTCTGTGTATAATGTTTTCCTGGTTCTGCTCCTTTCACTCTACGTCACTTCCTGGAGGTTGTTCCAGGTCCCATGAATTCCTCCACTTTATTATTCCTTTGAGCACAATAGTATTCCATCACCAACATATACCACAATTTGTTCAGCCATTCCCCAATTGAAGGGCAGCCCCTCATTTTCCAATTTTTTTGCCGAGAGCAGCTTTGAATATTTTTGTACATGTCTTTTTCCTTATTATCTCTTTGGGGTACAAACTCAGCAGTGCTATGGCTGGATCAAAGGGCAGACAGTCATTTAGCGCCCACTGGACATAGTTCCAAATTGCATTTTGTGATTTTTTTTTTAGCGCTTGCTTGGTTTTAAAGTCTTTCCTTTCCCAAAGATCTGCCACGTATACTATTTTGTGTTCTCTTCGTTTGTTTATAGTTTCCTTCTTTATATTCAGGTCATTCACCCATTCTGAGTTTGTCTTGGGGTAGGGTGTGAGGTGTTGATCCAAACCTAATCTCTCCCATACTGTCTTCCAATTTTCCCAGCAGTTTTTATCAAATAGTGGGTTTTGGTCCCCAAAACTGGAATCTTTGGGCTTATCATAGACTGTCTTGCTGAGGTCACTTACCCCAAGTCTATTCCACTGATCCTCCCTTCTGTCTCTTAGCCAGTACCAAATTGTTTTGATGACCACTGCTTTTGAGATCTGGGACTGCAAGGCCTCCTTCCTTTACATTTTTTTTTCATGATTTCCCTGGATATCCTTGATCTTTTGTTCTTCCAAATGAACTTTGTTGTGGTTTTCTAATTCAGTAAAAAAGTTTTTTGGTAGTTCAATGGGTGTGGCAGTAATAAGTAAATTAATTTGGGTAGGATTTTCATTTTTATTATGTTAACTCGTCCCACCCATGATCAATCAATGTTTTTCTAATTGTTTAGATCTCGTTTTAATTGTGTGGAGAGTGTTTTGTAGTTGTGTTCATATAGTTCCTGTGTATCTCTCAGCAGATAGATTCCTAAGTATTTTATATTGTCTAGGGTGATTTTAAATAGAATTTCTCTTTCTAATTCTTGCTGCTGAAATGGGTTAGAGATATATAGAAATGCTGATGACTTATGCAGGTTCATTTTGTATCCTGCAACTTTGCTAAAGTTGTTGATTATTTTGACTAGCTTTTTGGTTGATTCCCTAGGATTCTTTAAGTAGACCATCATATCATCTGCAAAGAGTGATAGTTTGGTCTCCTCATTGCCAATATTAGATACCTTCAGTTTCTTTTTCTTCTCTAATTGCTACTGCTAGTGTTTCTAGTATAGTGTTAAATAATAGAGGTGATAATGGGCATCCTTGTTTCACTCCTGATATTATTCTGAAGGCTTCTAATTTAACCCCACTGCAAATGATGTTTGCTGATGGTTTTCGATATATACTGTGTATTATTTTTAGGAATTTCTATTCCTATACTTTCTAGTGTTTTCAATAGGAATGGGTGTTGTATTTTATCAAAGGCTTTTTCTGCATCTGTTGAGATAATCATGTGATTTTTGTTGGTTTGCTTGTTAATATAGTCAATTATGTGGATGGTTTTCCTAATATTGAACCATCCTTGCATTCCTGGTATGAATCCTACCTGGTCATAGTGAATAACCCTTGTGATGACTTGCTAGAGTCTTTTTGCTAGTATCCTATTTAGGATTTTTGTGTCTATATTCATTAAGGAGATTGGTCTATAGTTTTCTTTCTCTGTTTTTTGACCTGCCTGGCTTTGGGATCAGTACCATATTTGTGTTGTAGGATGAATTTTGTAGAACTCCTTCTTCGCCTATTCTGTCAAATATTTTGTATAATATTGGTATTAGTTGTTCTTTGAATGTTTGATAGAATTCATTTGTGAATTGATCTGGACCTGGGGAGTTTTTCTTAGGGGGTTCTTTGATGCCATGTTCAATTTCTTTTTCTGATATGGGATTTTTAGGAAATTTTTTTCTTCCTCTGTTAGTCTAGGCAATTTATATTTTTGTAAGCATTCATCCATATCACCTAGATTGCCATATTTGTTGACATATAATTGGGCATAGTAATTTTTAATGATTCCCTTAATTTCCTCTTCATTAGAGATGTGAGGCCTCCCTTTTCATCTTGGATACTGTCAGTTTGGTTTTCTTCTTTCTTTTTTTTAATTAGACTGACCAGTACTTTGTCTATTTTATTTGTTTTTTCAAAGTACCAGCTTCTAGTCTTATTTATTAAATCAATAGTTCTTTGACTTTCAATTTTATTAATTTCTCCTTTGATTTTTAGGATCCCTAATTTAGTCTTCATCTGAGGATTTTTAATTTGTTCACTTTCTAGTTTTTTCATTTGCATGCCCAATTCATTGACCTCTGTCCTCCTTAGTTTGTTATATATGAACTCAAGGATATAAATTTCCCCCTGAGTACTGCTTTGGCTGCATCCAATAGGTTTTGAAAGAATGTCTCATAATTGTCATTTTCTTCAATGAAGTTATTCTTTCTTTGATTTGTTCTTTAACAAACCAGTTTTGGAGAATGGTATTGTTTAATTTCCAATTAATTTTTTATTTGCCTCTCCATGTACCCTTATTATTTTCATTGCATTGTGATCTGAGAAGGTTGCATTTATTATTTCTGCTCTTTTTGCACTTGTTTGCAATGTTTTTATGCCCTAATACATGGTCAATTTTTGTGAATGTACCATGTGCTGCTGAAAAGAAGATATATTCCTTTTTGTCCCTATTTATTTTTCTCCATATATCTACTAACTCTAATTTTTCTAAGATCTCATTCACTTTTCTTACCTCTTTCTTCTTTATTTCTTGGTTTAATTTATCTAGTTCGGATGGAGGAAGGTTCAGGTCTCCCACTAGTATAGTTTTTCTATCTATTTCATCCTTGAGCTCCACTCGTTTCTCCTTTAGAAATTTGGATGCTATGCCATTTAGTGCATACATGTTGAGTACTAATATTGCCTCATTGTCTATACTGCCTTTTATCAGGATGTAATTACCTTCCCTATCTCTTTTAACTAGATTTATTTTTACTTTGTCTTCGTCAAATATCATGATTGCGACTCCTGACTTCCTTTTATCAGTTGATGCCCAATAGATTTGCCTCCATCCTCTTACTTTCACCCTATGCGTCTCTACCTTATGTGTGTTCCTTGTAGACAGTATATAGTAGGGTTTTGGATTCTAATCCACTCTGATATTCTCTTGGGTTTTATGGGTGAGTTCATTCCATTCACATTCAGAGTTATGATTACCAGCTGTGTATTTTCCAGCATTTTGATTTCTACTTCTGGTCCTGCCTTTTCTTCTTTCACTATTTCCTTCTACAACAATGTTTGTTTTTAACCAGTCCTCCTAGTTTTACTTCCCTTTCTACCCCTCCTTCTTCTATTCCCCACTTTATGTTTCCTGTAGTCTTTCTCAAAGTACCTCCCCCACCTTCTCCCTCCCTTGTACTGCTTCCCTCCCTACTAGTCCTTTTGTTACCCTTCTGTTCCCCTATAGGGCGCAAATCTATTCTCTGCCTCAATGGATTGGATTATTCTTCCCTCTTTGGATCAATTTCAATGCACGAAAGAGTTGAGTATTTCCTATTTGTAACCTCTTTACCCTTCCAGTGTATTGATGTTCTCCCCCCTCCCACCATGAGCTTCTTTGTGACATATAAATTTACCCCCATTTGTTTCTTTTCCCATTTCTTTTAGTATTAACCTCTTTTTTTAGTTCTAATTGTGTATATATATGTATACATGTATATACGTCTATATGTATATTTATTCATACATATATCTATATACCTATTTATGCCTTGTCATTTCATCCTATACAGTTTGTCACTGTTTCCTCTGAGTATAATTCTTCTAGTTGCCCAGGTGATGATAGGAGTTTTTAGGAGTTACCAATGACCTCTTTTCTCATAGGGATACATAACATTTTAACTTATTGAGTCTCTTTAAAAAAAAAAAAAGGTTGTTTTGTTTTGTTTTTCTTTTTTCCCTCTTTTTTAATTACCTTTTGATGATTCTCTTGAGTTCTGTGCTTGGACATCAAATTTTCTGTTCAGGTCTGGTCTTTTCTTTACAAATGCTTGGAATTCTTCTATTTTGTTAAATGACCATACTTTCCCCTGTAAGAATATAGTAAGTTTTGCTGGGTAGTTGATTCTTGGTTGTAGATCTAGTTCCCTTGCTTTCCGGAATATCATATTCCATGCCTTTTGGTCCTTCAGTGTGGATGCAGCCAGATCCTGCTTTATCCTCACTGTGGTTCCTTGGTATCTGAATGACTTCTTCTTGGCAGCTTGTAATATCTTTTCTTTCTTGTTCTAGAATATCGGGGCAGTTTTCTTTAATAATTTCCTGTAGTGCTAAGTCCAGGCTTTTTTTCTTTTGTCATGGTCTTCTGGAGACCAATGATTCTTAAATGGTCTCTCCTTGAACAATTTTCTAAATCCTCTGTTTTGTGAATGAGAAATAGTCTTTTAGAGTATCCCTATTTTGGCCTTTTGATATAGCCTCGGCTTGATTTATTCTTCATATTCCAGTTTAGAATTTCTGAGATTCTGACAACTTTGTGTTGTCCTGATTTCATTTTTTATTTTTCTCAACATAGTATGTAAAATTGGTAAATTTTAATAATATAAAAAGGTCATGCAAAATATTTAACGGCCCACAGCATTATCATTAGTTCTGATGACAGTAAGCCTCAATAGCCTGAAAATGTTCCAGTGCCATGGGTTACAATTTGTATTTTTTAAAATTCTTAAATGTCTTCAAGCATATTTAAATCCATTACAGTTTCATTCTTCAATCTTTTTGTTGATATGCTTTTGTCTCTTAGTTCTGTAAGGAATTTAATTAAGGGTTTGACTAAATATATGAGAATTCTAAATTAATATTGTAGTCTCCAATTTAAAAATATAGCTCAAGCCAAAATGACTTTTAGTAGCTTTATTTACAAAGAGGTTGAAAGAGCTAAAGTAGAGAAATGTAAGAAGAGGGTAGAGAAGATGTCTAGTCTATCACATTAAATGCTGCTCTGGTGCCCAGCTCAGCCTGACAGAACTTGTTAACCTTCGACTGGAGGACCTGGTTTTCTACTCACACAGTCTCCTCCAAGAAGGGAAGGTCTCTCCAGAACTAATCTCTCCAGAAGCCAGAAAAAGAAAGCCAGCTACTCAGTCACTTAGAGAAGAAGATCCAGGATCAGACCTTCCAGAAGCAGTAAGAGCCAAAGTCCCAGTCCAAGCTGACTCACTAGGAAAAAGATCCAAGCTAGAGATCAAAAGAGCAATCCCAAAAGCCAAGGTCACCTCCAAGAGGCAAGTCACCAGCCAAAGCTCAAAGTGGAAGGTTTAAACCAAGCAGAAAACCCCTTAGTCTGGAAGTTCAGGATTTTTTATAGTCCTTTTTCCATGCCACTTCCTGTCTCTTCCTCCACTTTACTTTATGAGAACCAATTGCAGTCTTTAAATTTGCTTAGCACTGCCCAGGGGCAGGACAGTTGCCTCTAGGGCTGTCACCTCTCATCCTCTGTGGGTGTAAACTCTTATCAAAGGATTCACAAGTTTTTGACTGATTAAATTAAAAGGGTTGAGCTCTCCAGGTAAGTGATTTGTGAACTCCTTTACTTAGTGTTAAGTAGGGGTGTTTAAGTTTTTGGTTGATTAACTCAAAATAGACAAAGAGAATAAAGTTTCCTTTCATAGTTCAAAGCCAATAAATATTCTGTGCTATGTATCAAGTAAATTGTTTGTGTATATTGTTGAATGAACAGGTGACTTTTGGAGATTTTTCCCTCTTCTGATACTGGAATATTTCATCTTTTTTGGCATAACATGTTAAGCTAATAATCAATAAACATCAAAGCTTCTATTTGTTTTATTCTAATTAGATTCCCTACTCAAATAACATTTTTAGAAATTTCATTCAATAAAATCCTTTTTTTTTTTCAGTTACTTGGCATTAAGTGATGTATTCTTCATTAGAATGTTGATTAATATTGTTTTCTTTGAAGATTAAATGTATTTGAGAAGAAGCCCTTTTGTGTCTATTGATTAAATCTGATACAAATAAATGGAATTCATTTGATGTGCCATTTAAAGGGATCAGCCCCAGGGCATTGTAGATTGTATTGTTTCTCTAGTTGGCACTGTTCAAAAGATTTAACAAGAAAGATTTTTTCCCCTCAATTTCTGATCAGGATTGAACTAAAATGATAGTGTATTGTGCTACTTCTGCTTATTTTACTGACTTCCATTTCCTTACTTAGTCATATATTAAAGGAATAACTTCTTAGAATTTATTTGATTATACAGGTAGGTAAGAGTAAGCTTATTAAAGTTACTTTAGACTGGCATTGCCAAGTGCTCAGATCCACATCTACCTGTCAATTAAAAATGTAACTTTATTTAACTTAATATTGTTCAAATATGATACTCATGAGGCTGAGGTCACTTGTTTGATTTTAGTGTAGGCCAGTTAGTCTTTAACAAAGAAAAATGAGTAATTATAATAATAGCTGCTAGCACTTGTTTAGGGCCTTCTATGTGCCAGATATTGTATAAATGCGTTAGAAAAATTGTCATCTCATTTGATCCTCACATTCTGGTAATTAAATGGTATTATTTTTTGCTCTTGCACCTCAATGTTCATTTAAGGTTTGATGGCACAATTTATTCTGACATGCTGCAGGCACAGAATAGATGGAGTGTTCTTCTTATTTCAGTTTTAGGATGATGACCACGTTGGTCATTGTCTAGCTAGAGGAGAAAAAAATCTAATGTAATGAAGGCCTTAAAGGTAGAGATTTCCATGCAGAAACTTAAGTTCTATGTCAAATAATAAAATAATTATTTAAAATCATTTTCTTACAGTATCTTTTAAAAAAATTTAATTCTATTTTCATTTATTTTTCAGACAGTACTACAACAAGTATTTGAAGATGGTATAAATTATGGTTTAAAAAGTGAACTTTTTTCTGGTCTTCCCCAGAAGAAGGTAGTGGTTGAATTTAGGTGAGTAAATATTATTAAGTACTAACCAGGTCATATGACTGACTTGGAAAGTACTTTTCAGGTTAGGGTTTTCAAACATTAACTACTCATATCATTTTCGGGAAGCAAAAAAAATCAGGATTTGAGGTTGTAGTTAATTATCTGAGAAATGAGTTTATAGAAAATAAATCTAGAGATTTGTCCTCTGGTTAGAACATTCTTTGTCTCTTTTAAATAAACTATTATCATTTATTTTCTTGGTAAAGAATGTTATTCTGCACCGCCTCTTTTTGGGAAATATGTGTTTTTTAAGTATCTAAGGATTTTAAAATATTGAGAGTACAAAGCTTTATGTAAAGTCACTAAAAGTCTGGGTTATGTTTTGTTATTTTAAATAATGTCATTAGTTATCCTTAAAATGCTTTTTATGGTCTGTTTTGAAATAACCAAAGAGAAGTAAGTGCCCTACCAAGGGTAGTTGGCCATGAGACAGATGTATATATCAACCACCCCCCTCCAAAATTTACTGTACATATTGGTTTTGTTTCTATAGCAAATAAAGAATAGCAATAACAAATTTTTATTCTCCTATTTGGAAAGTAAAAGAATGCTGTAAACATTTGGACTTCTATGTTAATATTTCCATGGGAGGATTAAAAAATAGTTCCCAGTGAATATAAGCCATACCCCTAAAATAAGAGTTCTCTGAAAGGAAAAACTAGGCCATACTCAGCTATGGTATAAACTTGAATTGGGGGAAATGATTAGCCACTAATCAGAGACTGAGTAAATCAAAAAGTTTCTTAGTAAATAAGAAATCAGAGGAAAGGAAATCAGGTGGCTTTATGGATTATTTTATTCTGATGAACCTGGAGAAATAACCCATTCCATTTTTAAGATTATATCTTTCAAAAGAAATAACAAAATAATCCCCTACCTTAAAAGTATTGGGCTTTACAATAACAAATCATCTCTGATTTTCAGATTGTTTTCATTCTATCACACTAGTCTTCTATTTTGCTACCTTGTTTTTGCTTAAAATAATATTTTTTCCATTTTGTATTAGACTGATTTTAGCTGAGTACATGTAATGTCCTTGTGATTAATGGTATCACCTCATAACTAGCAGCTTCTTTTCAGTTAAAGATCATCCCCCCCAACCCCCCCGCCCTTTGCTTGGTTGACATTTTCCTGAAATTGCCTGATATTCCTCCTCAAAACCCTTTACATTTTTAAAACTTTGCACAAGAATATAATTCATACAATATTGAGTGTTTTTTGTTTTTCTTTTTGCAGTTCCCCTAATGTTGCCAAAAAATTTCATGTTGGACATTTGCGTTCTACAATCATAGGTTAGTGCTAAAGATTTCTTTGGGGCTCTACTGGAAGTAAGATTTACTACCTAAGTCCTTATTTATCTGAATGTGGACTTGATATTTAATAAAATGCACAATTAAGGCTAAAATGTGTTTTATATTAAAGGATTAAATTTTAAAATTAAATAATTGTTTCTAGATTTCTGATTATCCTGGAGACCTTTTAGTTTATCAGCATTCCTTTTACAATGTATTGACCAAAACAAGAGTATAGAGATTGTAACTATAGTCTGGTCCATACAAATGCATTGTAACTATGATCTCTCTCAGTCTGCACCCTTTAATTCTGTTAACACAAGAGTTGTTGTTTTTTTTTAATCAACCATGTCACTCTGTTTGCTCACACTGAACCTACAGTCAAATAAAGTCCATTTTTTTATATGAATAGCATTCCAGTTCTGTTAATCTGTCCTATTCTCAACAATTGGTTTTTAATTTGAATTCATGATACTTTTAAGTGGATATTTTTTGGGAGGTTCAAAACCAGTGTTACGGTGAATGAACAAATGTTCAAAGGAATGAATGGATGGGTGTATGAACAAATGAAATGATGAGCTAGTATTTGTGTAGTCATTTGGTGAGAGCCAAGAACTGAACTTGTGTCTCACAGGATAGGGATTGCTTTTTTTGATGAAAGACTTTGAATTGATTTGCTTATCGTGATAACTAGACAAACCCACCTCAAAATCCATCAAATATAAGTCTGTAGAATGTTACATTTATTCTTTCACTGTCCTTCTCTCTTTGCCTCTTTTCCAGCTTTCTTTTTGCCCCTTATTTCCTTTCTCTATGAGTCTTAGAGCCTGAGGCTCCAAGGGTTTAGATGATTTACCAGGCTGACACAGGTAATCTGGATCAGAGTGATCCCTAGACTCGGCTTTTGATCCTAAGACCAGCTTTTTATCTACTGTCCAATGCCAGGATATTCTCTACTGTTTTTTTAAAATGTCTTATTGATGTTTTATTTTTAACATAAATTTCACTTCTTGGTGACTCCCTTATAGCCCCCAATACCTTCTATAACAAATAAAGTCCAGATAAATGAAAGAAACATCTAAAAACACATAACTCATTCTGTATCTATAGTTGATCACCTCTGCCAAAAGGAAAGAGACATAATTGACCTCCATTCCTTTAAGGTCATGACTGTCCCTCTCACAGATTTTCTTTTCTGACCTATTGCCATCATCATGTCCATCTTTTTTTTTGTTTACTTTGCTCTTCATGAATCATATAAGTCTTTTATGTTTTTCTAATATTCATTTTGATATTGCATAATTTGTTCAGTCATTCCCCACTTTAATTTGTTTTCTAGTTCTTTGCTTCTGCCAAAAATGCTATGAAAAAAAAAAGAAAAAATACTATGATGAATAATTTGTTATATATGGGAACGTTCCCGTTGTCTTTGACCTCCTTCAGCCATAATCTGGTCATAGATAAAAGAACGTATATAAACGAGGAGATAGTTTAGTCATTGTTTTTAGTGTAATTCTAATTTGTTAAGGAAAACAGTTGAACCAGTTTATATTGCATTAGTGTATTTGTTTTCCTATAGTTTCTCTTACATTTACCAGTTTCATCTTTTTCTCTCTAGAGGCAGATATGGAATAGTGGATAAAATAATCAGAAAGACCTGAGTTTAGCTCCTGCTTCAGAAGCTTATTTGTTGCATGACCTTGGGAAAACCAGTTAATTTCTCAGAACATCAGTTTTCTCATCTGTAAATGAGGGCTTTGGATGCAACTTTCTTGATCCCTTTCACCTCTAAATCTACTATCTTATGATTCTATGAAGTGAATAGAAATAAATCCTGTACTCTCCATTTTAGAAACAACTATGCCAGAAACAATTTTAAAATTATTCTAATGAGAACATTTCTTTTTAGAAAAAGGACCAAAAGTGGATAGAGCCTCTGTATGATTCCAAAAATATCTCTCCAAGAATCCATTTTTAGGCTTTTTTTAGAACAATAGATAGTATTACATAATATTTCTGAAATAAAATGTAGTTATTCAGCCCAGGTTAAAGTTCAGTGAACATTTTGCTTCATCATATAAATGATTGTCAATTTTTAACTTTTATTTATTTATTTATAGCTCCTACCTTCCATCTTGGAAGTCAATACTGTGTATTGGCTCCTAGGCAGAAGAATACTAAGGGCTAGGCAATGGGAGTCATGTGGCTTGTACTGAATAGTGTTTGAGGTCAAATTTGAATCTAAGACCTCCCATCTCTAGGCCTGGCTCTCAATCCACTGAGCTACCCAGTTGCCCCCTCAGTTTAACTTTAAGAACACACTCGGGGAATCATTTTCCTAAAATCATTCTCTTCACAGGTTATCATTTCCAGTTGGTGGCAGATGAAATCAAGATATTTACATTTAGTAAAGTAATCAGAGACTCTTTCCATCTATTCTTTTAATCTGGTTAAGGAGGATCTGTGAGAGGTTCCTTACCCTTGTCCAGTCTCCCACAGAGAGTGCTCTGTGCCATCTTTGGCATCACTGATCTATAGTTTTCAGGCTAAAATTCATGTTAAATATACTTGATGTTTCTATAAAAAAAAAGGGAGCAGGGGAAGCTTTACACAGCTTCCACACTTGAAATTCCAGTATTGTTTTATTTTGCATTTCTTTTGTTAATAGAAATTTGGAACATTCTCTTTGTTTAGTTGTTGAGAGGCTTAGGTTTCTTCTTTTTAAAACTACCTGTTAATATGCTCAGATCATTTATATATTGGAGACTGGTTATTGTTCTTTTTTATCTGTATCAACTTTCTAGATATCTTGGATATTAGACCTTAGAGATATTTTCTGTGAAGATTTTTTTTCTAATCAGACATTTGTAATCATGCCTACAACCCTTTAATTTTCAAGTAATGAATGCTACAATCCCTCTGAAAAGACTTCTGAAGCTCATGACAGATTGTTGATGGGTAAATGGTAATCAAAGCTTTGCTAGTAAAGTCATAGAAATCCTTTATAAAACTGATAGAGTTCCTTTTCTCTTTATTTATTTGAAAACCCTTACCTTCCATCTTGGAAGACTGGTAAAGACTAGGCAGTGGGGGGGGGGCTAAGTGATTTGCCCAGGGTCACACAGCAGGGAAGTATCTGAGGTCAGATTTGAACCCAGGATCCCCTGACTCTAAGCCTGGCTCGCAATCCACCTAAGCTTCCCCTAGGGTTCCTTTTCTTTTTCTTTTTCTTTTTTTTAATTATTTTATTTTTATTTGGTCAATTTCAAACATTATTCCTTGGTTACAAAAATCATATTCTATTCCTCCCTCCCCTCTCCACACCCCTCCCGTAGCCGATGCACAGTTCCACTGGTGTTTGCATTAGGGTGTTCATTTAAAGTCTTCATCCCCAATCATATCCCCTCGACCCATGTAATCAAGCAGTTGTTTTTCTTCTGTGTTTCTACTCCTAATGTTTTTTCCTCTGAATGTGGATAGTGTTCTTTCTCAGGTCCCTCCAAGTTGTTCAAGATCACTGCATTGTCACTAATGGACAAGTCCATTACATTCAATTGTACCACAGTATCAGTCTCTGTGTACAATGTTCTCCCGGTTCTGCTCCTTTCGCTCTGCATCACTTCCTGGAGGTTGTTCCAGTTCCCATGGAATTCCTCCACTTTATTATTCCTTTGAGCACAATAGTATTCCATCACCAACATATACCACAATTTGTTCAGCCATTCCCCAATTGAAGGACAACCCCTCATTTTCCAATTTTTTGCCACCACAAAGAGCACAGCTATGCATATTCTTGTACAAGTCTTTTTCCTTATTATCTCATTGGGGTACAAACCCAGGAGTGCTATGGCTGGACCACAGGGCAGACAGTCTTTTAGTACCCTTTGGGAATAATTCCAAATTGCCCTCCAGAACAGTTGGATCAGTTCACAACTCTACCAGCAATGCATTAATGTCCTGACTTTGCCACATCCCCTCCAGCATTCATTACTTTCCATTGCTGTCATGTTAGCCAATCTGCTAGGTGTTTTTTTGATTTGCATCTCTCTGATTATAAGAGATTGAAAACACTTTTTTATGTACTTATTAATATTTTTGATTTCTTTGACTGAAAATTGCTTATTCATGTCCCTTGCCCATTTATCAATTGGAGAATGGCTTGATTTTTTGTACATTTGATTTAGTGCTTTGTAAATTTGCGTAATTAGACCTTTCTCAGAGGTTTTTGTTATGAAGATTGTTTCTCAATTTGTTATTTCCCTTCTAATTTTGGTTACATTGGTTTTGTTTGTACAAAAACTTTTTAATTTGATGTAATCAAAATTATTTATTTTACATTTTGTGACTCTTCTTTCCCTTCCCAAAGGTCTAACATGTATACTATTCTGTGTTCACTTAATTTACTTATAGTTTCCTTCTTTATGTTGAAGTCATTCACCCATTCTGAATTTATCTTGGTGTAGAGTGTAAGGTGTTGATCTAAACCTAATCTCTCCCACACTGTCTTCTATTTTTCCCAGCAGTTTTTTATAGTGGATTTTTGTCCCAAAAGCTGGGGTTTTGGGGTTTGTCATAGACTGTCTTGCTGGGGTCACTTACCCCAAGTCTATTCCACTGATCCTCCTTTCTGTCTCTTAGCCAGTACCAAATTGTTTTGATGACCACTGCTTTATAGTATAGTGTGAGATCTGGGACTGCAAAGGCACCTTCCTTTGTATTTTTTTTCTTTATTTCCCTGGATATTCTTGATCCTTTGTTCTTCCAAATGAACTTTCTTATGGTTTTCTCTAATTCAGTAAAAAAAGTTTTTTGGAAGTTCAATGGGTATGGTACCAAATAGATAGATAAGTTTGGTTAGGATGGTCATTTTTATTATATTAGCTCGTCCTACCCAGGAGCAGTTAATGTTTTTCCAATTGCTCAGATATAGTTTTAACTGTGTGGTAAGTGTTTTGTAGTTGTGTTCATATAGTTCCTGTGTATCTCTCGGCAGATAGATTCCTAAGTATTTTATTTTGTCTAAGATGATTTTGAATGGGATTTCTCTTTATAATTCTTGCTGCTGAGATGTGTTGGAAATATATAGAAATAGTGATGACTTAATATGAGTTTATTTTGTATCCTGCAACTTTGCTAAAATTGTTGATTATTTCCACTAGCTTCTTAGTTGATTCTCTAGGATTCTTTAAGTAGACCATCATATCATCCGCAAAGAATGACAGCTTGGTCTCCTCATTGTCAATTTCAATTCCTTCAATTTCTTTTTCTTCTCTAATTGCTACCGCAAGTGTTTCTAGAACAATGTTAAATAATAGAGGTGATAATGGGCATCCTTGTTTCACTCTGATCTTATTCTGAAGGCTTCTAGTTTATCCCCACTGCAAATGATGCTTGCTGATGGTTTTCGATATATACTGTTTATTATTTTTAGGAAAGACCCTTCTATTCCTATGCTTTCTAGTGTTTTCAATAGGAATGGGTGTTGTATTTTATCAAAGTCTTTTTCTGCGTCTGTTGAGATAATCGTGATTTTTGTTGGTTTGCTTGTTGATATGGTCAATTATGTGGATGGTTTTCCTAATATTGAACCAGCTCAGCATTCCTGGTATAAATGCTACTTGATCATAGTGAATGACCTTCCTAATCACTTGCTGGAGTCTTTTTGCTAGTATCTTGTTTAAGATTTTTGCATCTATGTTCATTAGGGAGATTGGTCTGTAGTTTTCTTTCTCCGTTTTTGACCTGCCTGGCTTTGGAATCAGTATCATATTTGTGTCATAAAAGGAATTTGAAAAAGAACTCCCTCTTTGTTTATTATGTCAAATAGTTTGTATAGTATTGGGATTAGCTGTTCTTCGAATGTTTGATAGAATTCACTTTTGAATCCATCAAGCCCTGGGGATTTTTTCTTAGGGAGTTCTTTGATGGCTTGTTGGATTTCTTTTTCTGAAATGGGATTGTTTTAGAATTCTATTTCTTCTTCTGTTAGTCTAGACAATTTATATTTTTGTAAATATTCATCCATATTGCCTAGATTGTCATATTTATTGCCATATAATTGGGCAAAGAAATTTTTAATGATTGCCTTAATTTGCTCTTCATTGGAGGTAAGGTCCCCCTTTTCATCTATGATACTGTTAATTTGCTTTCCTTCTTTCGTTTTTTTAATTAGATTGACCATTACTTTGTCTATTTTGTTTGTTTTTTCAAAGTACCAGCTTCTAGTCTTATTTATTAGTTCAATAGTTCTATCACTTTTGATTTTATTAATTTCTCCCTTAATTTTTAGGATTTCTAATTTGGTTTTCTTCTGGGTTTTTTTTACTTTTTTCACTTTAAAGTTTCTGGATTTGCATGTCCAATTCATTGATTTCTGCCCTCCCTAATTTGTTAATATATGCACTCAGAGATATGAATTTTCCTCTGAGTACTGCTTTGGCTGCATCCTATAATGTTTGAAAGGATTTCTCAACATTGTCATTTTCTTCAATGAAATTATTGTTTCTATGATTTGTTCTCTAACCAATTTTGGAGTATCATATTATTTAATTTCTAATTGATTTTTAATTTTGCTCTCCATGTATCCCTACTGATCATTATTTTCATTGCCTTATGATCTGAAAAGTGCATTTATTATTTCTGCTTTTCTGCATTTATATGCCATGTTTTTATGACCTAGTGTATTGTCAATCTTTGTGAATGTGCCATGTGCTGCTGAAAAGAAGGTGTGTTCCTTTTTGTCCCTATTTATTTTTCTCCATATATCTATTAACTCTAATTTTCTAAGATTTCATTCACCTCTTTTACCTCTTATTTATTTTTTGATTTGATTTATCTAAATTTGATAGTGATTGGTTCAGATCTCCCACAAGTATAGTTTTACTATCTATTTCCTCATTCAATTCTCCTAATTTCTCCATTAGAAATTTGGGTGCTGTACTGCTTAGTGCATACATGTTGATTAGTGATATTTCCTTGTCTATACTCCCTTTTATCAGGATGTATTTACCTTCCCTATTTTAATCAGGTCTATTTTTGCTTTGGCTTTGTCAGATATCATGATGGCAACTTCTGCCTTCTTTCTGTCAATTGAGGCCCGATAGGTCTTACTCCAACCTATAATTCTGACCTTGTATCTACCTGCCTCATGTGTGTTTCTTGAAGACAACATATGGTAGGGTTTTGGATTCTAATCCATTCTGCTATTCGTCTACGTTTTATGGGTGAGTTTATCCCATTCACGTTCAAAGTTATGATTATCGTTTGTGAATTCCCTAGCATTTTGACATTCTCCCCTAATTCTGACCTTTCTTCTTTTGCTGTAACTTTTTAAACCAGTGGTTTACTTTAAATAAGTCCCCCTAGTCCCCACCCTTGCTATCCTTCCCTTTCTGTCCCCTCCCTTTTTGTTCCCGTCTGGTTTTTTTTTGGGTGGGGGGTTCTGCTAATTTCTCTACCCCCTCCCCTTCCCTCCCTTTTTGAACTCCCTCGCCCCTTCCCTCCCCCTTAGTTTTCCCTTCCCCCTTACCCTGTTGGATAAGATAGAATTCAAGATACCAATGGATCTAAATGCTCTTAAATCTCAGAGTTGATTTCACTGAGAGTAAGATTTAAGTAATACCAATTAGCACTCTCTTCCTCTCCTTCTTATGAGAGAATTCTTCCCTTCCTCTTCCCGTTTGTATCTTTGTGTGACAAAGATTATTCTATTTATTTCTATTTCTTCAAGTAAATCTTGGTACCATCATTGATTCCCCCCCTCCCTTTTTCTTTCTTTTTGGTTTTTTTCCTCCAAATCATCTTAATGTCTCAATCTTTCCCTATGAATGATTCTTATGATTATTCTATTAATGCATACAATTTTTGAGTTACACATAACATTTTCCCCATATATTAATATTTATAATTTGATCTAATTGTAGCCCTTATAGGATAGAGTTTGAATAAAAATTAAAAAAAAAAAACATTTTTCCCCTTTTCCCTTTCAAAGCACTAAATCAAATGTACAAAAAATCAAGCCATTCTCCAATTGATAAATGGGCAAGGGACATGAATAAGCAATTTTCAGTCAAAGAAATCAAAAATATTAATAAGTACATAAAAAAGTGTTTTCATGTTTCTCTTGCCCTTTGTGTTTGGATGTCAGACTTTCCACTGAGTTCTGGTCTTTTCTTTACAAATACTTGGAAATCTTCTATTTTGTTGAATGCCCATACTTTCCCCTGGAAGTATATAGTCAGTTTTGATGGGTACCTGATTCTTGGTTCAAGACCCAGTTCTCTTGCCTTTCTGAATATCATGTTCCAAGCTTTGTGGCCTTTTAGTGTGGCAGCTTCTAGGTCTTGTGTAATCCCAATTGGTGCTCCTTTGTAGCTGAGGTTTCTCCTTTTGGCTTCTTGTAAGACTTTCTTCTTAGCTTGGAAGCTCTTGAATTTGGTAATTACATTCCTGGGAGTTGGCTTTTGGGGATTTAGTATAGAGGGTATTCTATGAACCCTTTCAATTTCTATTTTGCCTCCTTGTTTGAGAACATCAGGGCAATTCTCTTTGATTATTTCTTGTAGTATGGCATCAAGATTTTTTTTTAATCTCTGGTTTTTCAGGTAGAACAATGATTTTCAAATTGTCTCTCCTTCCTCCGTTTTCCTGGTCTGTCACCTTGTCAGTGAGATATTTTATGTTTTCTTCTAATTCATTAATTTTTTACTTTGCTTTATTAATTCTTGCTCTTTTGCAAGATCATTGTCTTCCAGTTGCTAACTTCTGCTGGTTTTGCTTTTCAGTTTGGTCTGCCCTGCTGTTTGATGCTTCCAGCTGTTTCTCCAATTGGGTGTTCTTGTCTATCAGACTGTTGACCTCTCTCTGAATTTTTTCCCATTTTTCTTGCCAGAAGGCTTCCATCTTTTGGATAAGCTCCAATTTGAGTTCTTCCAGAGCTTGTGGACAATTTCCATTTTTGGGGAAGGTTTTGATTTTGTTTTAATTTCATCTTTTTCCTCTGTAGCCTGGGTTTTCCCTCTATAAAAGTTATCAGGAGTCATTTCTTACTGTTCTTCCTTGAGGGTTGGTCTTGGACACAATAAAGCACCCCTTTGGTGGTTTTCCCTTTCCTTTTTAGTCAGAAGTCTGAGTGAGATGGGCGGGTTTTCTGTTGAGTTACATGGGGGAGCTTTTGCCTCAATCCAGTTCTGCCTCAGCCTCCACAGTTTGTTAGCACTCCCACGATCTGCGTTCCCCTGTATGCAGGGGTCTCCTGTGAAACCGCTCTGAGGGGTAGTTCCCTGGCAGTCCTTGTCAGTTCCCAAGGACCCTGGTGTGTCTCCCCCCCACCCCCACTACAGTGAAGAGCAGAGCTTTTGCCTCAGACAGGATCTGGGGTCTTCACTGTGTCTTCAGTTTGCAAGAGCACCCATGGTCTGTGCTCTCCAGTGCTCAGGGTTCTCCTGTGTAACCGTTCTCAGGGGTAGGTCCTTGGCAGTCCTACCTAAATCCCAAGGACCCTGGAGTGCTCCCCACTCACTAAAGAGATGTCCCTCACTCGCTCGCTGTCTCTGGTGAGCAAGCTGGTCCCGACTGGTTCCGTAGGTGAGGTGGGGCAGGGTAGTTCAGATCACGTTTGGGTGCAAGCTTTTTCTCCTTATAGTGTGGATATTACAAACCCCATGTACCTTCGTTGCTATGCCCTACTATAGAGTCTCTCCGTTCTTCCAAAGATGATTTTTATATTCTTTTGAGGTAGTCCATTTCGTTAGGTGCTGGGGAGAGGAAGCGATTCACATCTAGACTGTAGCCATGTTTACATGGAAGTGATTAGTCAGTTTTGATGGATAGGTGATTCTTGGTATCTGAATTATCTCTTTTTGGCTTCTTGTAGAATTTTCTCCTTAGTTTGAAAGCTCTGGAATTTGGCAATTACATTCCTGGTAGTTTTCTTTTGAGGATTTAGTGTAGAGGGTGTTCTATGATCTCTTTCAATTTCTTATTTTGCCCCCTTGTTCAAGAACATCAGGGCAGTTTGATGTCAAGATTTCTGTTTATTTCTGCCTTTTTCACGTAGACCAGTGATTCTCAAATTATCTCATTGTAATCTGTTTTCCTGATGTCTTCTTGTCAGTGAGCTATTTTATGTTTTCTTCTATTTTGTCAGTCTTTTGACTTTGCTTTATTAATTCTTGCTGTTTTGCAAGATCATTGGTTTCCAGTTGCCCAATTCTGGTCCTTAAGGCCTGGTTTTCTGTTATAATCTTTTGATTTTCTCTTTGAACTGTTTCCTACTTTTCTTGCCAGAAGGCTTCCATCTTTTTGATAAGCTCCAATTTAAATTCTTCCAGAGCTTGTGGACAATTTCAATTTTTTTTCTGAAGGTTTTGGGTTTATTTGATTTTCCTCCTATATTTCCTCTGTAGCCTTGATTTTTCTTCTGTAAAAATTTCGAAGGTCAATGCCCTTTTTTTGTTTTTCTTGGAGGGTATTTGTTGCTCCTGTGCACAATTTGCCATCACTGTGGAGGTTTCTCCTTCCCTTTTTAGTCAGAAATCTGAGTAAGATGGGCAGGCTTTCTGTGTATGTTGTCAAGGAGCAAGGATTTTGCCTGAAGCAAGCTCTCGAATCTTTGCTGCCCCTCTCTGCGCCACCTTCCTGAGAGCACCCATGATCTGAGCTCCCCAGGTTTCAGGTGTAGCTGCTCTCAGGGGTAGGTCTTTTGGTGGTCAGCTCCCAAGGACCTAGAGGTGCCCCTTGCTCATTCTAAAGGTGCCCCTCACCTAATTCTGGAGGACTCTGGCTCTGACTCTGGCTCCATAGGTGGAGTGGGGGAGGGTTGATGAGCTCACGTTTGGGTGGGAGCTTTTTCACCCCCTTATAGCGTCGAAATGCCCAAATCCACATACCTTCAATTTTGCACCCTACTGTAGAGTCCCTTTGTTCTTATGAATTTGGGGTTTTTTTGTTCTTTTGAGATAGTCTATATCGGTTGGTTCCCTAAGAGAGGAAGTGGTCCGCAACTAGGCTGCCGCCATGCTTACCCAGAAGTTAGGATTCCTTTTCAAGGAGGGATTTCAGCTTTGAAAATTTATACTTTGGTTCTTGTTTACCTTTGGTTTTGGTGGCAAGGAGCAAAGAAGGGGAGATTAGAATCTGTGTGATTAAGCAGTTGGTCAGTACTGTGGATGGTTGTCAACATTGAATGGAAAATTAGAATGTCTCTTTCCTTTACTTGGAGTATCTCTATCTAGCCAGCTAGCCATATCCTGAGAACTTACCTTATACAATTCTCATATCTCGTAAATGTAGATAGTAGTGGTTCTGGTGAGAAGGTAGTTGTGCTTCATTATCTCTTCTCTGTGACCATTGTTGGTTTTCCATTACTTAAGACTTCCTCTTAGTGGTCTTTTCATTTACATTATTATCTTTATTGCTTGTGTTGTTTTTGTGGTTTTACTTATTTTACTCTGTCTCAGTTCATACCAATGATCTCATTTCTCTGAGTTCATCATATTTGTCATTTTTTTCCTGCACGATAATGTTCCATTATATTCATGTGTTGGTGGTCAGTCATGTCCAACTCTTTCGTGACCATGCAAGGAATGTCCGTGAGGTTTTCCTGGGAGTGATAGAAGAGTGGTTTGCTATTTCCTTCTCCAGTAGATTAAGGCAAACAGAGGTTAAATGACTTGCCCAGGGTCACATAGCTAATAGGTATCTGAAGGCAGATTTGAATTCTGGTCTTCCTTTAGGGACTCCCTTTAGTGCTTTAGCCAGTGAACCACTTGCCTGCCACAATTCTTCTGAATTCTTTGCTACCTCAGATTGCTTTTCTGAATACTTTGGTGTTCATTACCTCCTTGCCCTCCTTTTAATATGAATTCCTAACTAATCACCTTTCTCCTTTGTATTAATGTAGTTGTTTTCATAAAGTCTAAGTGTTGGTTTTGACATTGATCCTTCTATTACTGTCAAATTAATAACTAGAAAAGATGGCTCTTGCTGCCATCTGTAGATTAGAAAAGGAAAGCAAAAAGAGACCCCAAAGGAAAAATTGCAATATTCTTGGCATGATGTGGTTATGGATTGGATTATATAATGCTCTCCTTAAAAGAGAAGAAAATCCATAATGCTATCAGTGAAAGGAAGGAGTTCAATTTGTGAATTGGCCTCAGTTGAAAGAGACTTTGCTTACAGTTTGGCGGATATTACATAGACCACAGCAGAAACAAAAAAGACACAGTTTTCATTACCTATTATGAACCTTCTCCTTCCTTGCCTGAAATTAGTTTATTAATTAGTAAATTTTTTCCACAAATTTTGCTAATAGAGGTAATTCTATGCATGTAAAGAAAGTAAAAAGTAATTCCTTCTTGGTTCTGTCACATAGTGTAATGAAAACTAATAAAAAATTAACTCACATGATGAATTTAAAGCAAATGCACAATGTGCAGTGCTAGACTTTGATTATGGAGAATTAGAAAGGTCTTATGCTTGAATTGATGGTATTAAAAACGTTTGTTGTTTTCTAGGGAATTTTATAGCAAATCTCAAGGAGGCATTAGGACACCAAGTAACAAGAATAAATTACTTTGGAGATTGGGGCATGCAATTTGGTAAGTAAGTTTGGGATTGGCTTCTTTCCCTATTTAATTGTAAAATATAACCTGGCTTAGTTTTCATTAATTTCTTGTCACTTTATTGCAGGGACACAAATAAAAATTTATTCACTGAAATAGACTTTTCTACTTGACCTTAAGATTTGGAAGGAGATGTCTTTTTTTTCCCCCTCAAAAATGTTATTTTAATGGGCAAGCTATAGGGCAAAATTGTATAATAAAATATTACCTGTCTAAATCATTATCTTTGTCGAAATCTAGATTTTTGTTAAAATTTAAATTGCTTCTTATACTGGATTTCTTAGTTAAGTACAAACATTCAAAGTCTAAAAGGACATGAGTAATCGGCACCAATTTGTTTTCTCCATCATTCTCTTTTCCCTACATACCTCTCCTTCTAGCTCCATGACCTCAGTCATTTTAATTCTGTCCAGCCCAGCTCTTTTATGCCTCATTGCACAGCACATTGTATCATTTACTCCTATCAGCATTAAAACAAAGAACTGCCATTTTCCATTTTCCTCTTTACTGCCAGAGGGGAGCAAAAGGAACAAGAAAGTAGAAAAGTTAAAAAGGGAACAGAATGTGAAGTAAAATGCCCTGGGAACCTCCAGCACTCCAAAAACATTCAGAACTAGGAAAGACTCAGGTAAACCTGTGCTCCAAATAAGGAGGGCCAAGATGGACAGGGTTTTATTTTTCTATTTGTTAAAATAAAACGAGCCTAATTTACAATGTGCCAAAATAGATTTTTGACAATGCATAATAATCTCAAAGAAAATATGATTTTGAGACATAAATTGAAATGTATAACAGATTTGAACTATAAAATGTATTCCTCATTTAGGAAGGAAATTAAATCACAAGGAGTTTCAACAACAAAATTCATATAACAGTTCTTTGGAAGGAATTTTTCATTTAATTCCAGAATGTCCTAGTATGAATAGACAATACCTTTTTGGATTACTAAAATGTTAACTTTTAAACTAAAAATGTTCACTGCAGTATACTTGTTATTCACAGGCTCAGCAGTGAGAGATTATTTCTCACATTTTGCTATACCCCAGCAATCCAGAATACAGCTTGGAGCTCCATGGCCCAGGCCTCCTTCCTAGCTTTGATGGTCCAGTTTCAACAGTTGTCCTCAGCTTGTGCTACCTGTCTAATAAAGAAAGTGTGACCTTTGTGTCCCAAGTTATGCCTCCATGATTTTATGATGATACCTCTCTGGAGCAGTGCTATCATTAATTATCTATTAGTATTTCCATTATAATCATCATTGTGGAAGAAAGTAATTTTGGCTATATGCATATGACTATACATATCCAGTGGAAAGTTTGTAGACAAAGCCAGATTTTTATATAGAGAGAATAGGTGTGTATGGGTATTTGTGTGCCTACCTATGAATAAATATTGATGTACACAGGTGAATGTTAAAGGGACTTTATTTTCTCTATTTCTGTTTTTATAGTATTGCAAGCAGTTTTCCTCATCCTATTCTCATGATTTTTTTAATCTGGGATTTGGACGGCTGCTGATCATTTAGCAAATTTCTTATTATAGATTTATTATGTGTCTTTGGTGCCCACACTAAAAATAAGAGCACATGGTTTAAAAAAAAACTTTTCTTTAATTAAAAGGTCACTTAAAACAAACACAAAACAATCTTAATTGTCCTGGACAACCTGGATGCATAGTTGCCTTATATGTGGGATACTTGATCTTTATGTGAGAAAGTGTATCTGATAATTCATTATCTCTTGGATGATTGAGTATATGGCTTTAGAATATCTACCATGACAGTCCCCTTTCATTTTAAAATGTTACTATAGTTCTAGAGGCAAATTAATTTTTAAAAGATCTGAAGATCTGATTCCTATGAAATTATTGCAAATAGACTCATACTACACAAATACTGTGAGAATGAAATTGTAGAATCTGCTTTTACCAAAATGCCTTTTGAGCATAAATACAGCTTATTAGAAAAGCATTTTCTCATCCCATGTCTCTTATTAAAAAGACATCTTGCTTTTTTGCACTAAAACCTGAAAATGACTATGATTTATATTTATTACATCATTTATATTCAATTCATATTTTATGAACATAACTCTTGATTAGAAAGAGTTATAATTTTGGCAGCAGTGAAATGAATATTAATACTAAAACAAAGTTTTCTATTAATAGTATTATGCATGAAATGTGAAGCAAAATTCTCACTTAGAATTAAAGATAATTTCACAGACATAGTGTTTTTTCTAGTATTTATCATTGGAGACTGGTAAATCTAAGTATATAAATTCTAATATCTTGGATTTATGTTACACTTTAATATTTGCAAAGCAGTTTACTCTATCATTACAGGTTATGTTCCGTTATTATCCTATTTGACAGATAGTCAAAGGATATTTGTCTGATCAAAAGCAGGTTAAGTTTTAATTCAGTAGAGTTGAATAAGAAATCTATCTGAATATCTTGAATTATTCCACTATCCTAGTTATGCTGAAAATAACTAAGGAATTTAAAATTTTCTAAGGCTGTTCTTCTAATTTTCCCTTTATTATCTGTATCTATGTAATAGATACATAACAGAGATATATACACATTGCATATATAATTAAATTTAATTTTATGCAATTATCTGATGTATAAAAATAAATAGTAGGTGTAAAAATTCACAGAAGCCAAGAAAAATGTGGGAAGCAGGATTATTTTATACTGAGCATTTATTTTTGACTTATGTTCACTGGCTTGGATTTTGGAGAGATACAGAAAATGTTGATTATCAAAAGATAGTAATGTCCTATCTTATTGTGAAGATTTGAGTTTGGTAGGAAAGATTGACCTTTTTAGTAGAAATATATTCATTACCTGTTCTTCAGCATCCCATTTCACAGTTTGTTCATTTACTAATCATTATATTAGGTCTCTTGGGAACTGGCTTTCAACTGTTTGGCTATGAAGAAAAGCTTCAATCCAATCCTTTGCAGCATCTCTTTGAGGTAAGTTATTTTAAAATATCCTACATAAATGGGCCTTGATCAATGGCACATGTTAAACCCAGCAGAATTGTGCATAATATATGGCAGGTGGGGGGAGGTTAGGGAAGGAACATGAGTCTTGTAACCATGAAAAATTATTCTAAATCATCTAATTAAATAAAAATAAAATATCCTACACACACACACACACACACACACACACACACACACACACACACAACTGTACCTATTGCCTTTTATTGGCCTGCCCCAGGTCATAGATCAAGCTCATCCACTCCGCCAAAAAGTTTTTGTTTGTTTGTTTGTTTGTTTGTTTGTTTTTGAAACCCTTACCTTCCATCTCGGAGTTAATGCTGTGTATTGGCTCCAAGGCAGAAGAGTGGTAAAGGCTAGGCAATGGGGGTCAAGTGACTTGCCCAGGGTCACACAGCTGGGAAGTGTCTGAGGCCAGATTTGAACCTAGGACCTCCCGTCTCTAGGCCTGGCTCTCAATCCACTGAGCTACCCAGCTGTCCCCTCAAAAAGTTTTTTTGAAAGGTTACATGCCATTCTTGACCTCACAAATAAATGTATACACTCTTGTTAATTCATTTTCCTTCCAAACTGCCTTTTGTCATCTGTTTAAATGTTGTATCCCTCAAATTAAATATAAATACTGAGAGAAGGAGCCAATCTGATTTTGTTTTAATATCTTATATTTCCATTGTCTAACATAGTGCCTTGCATCTAATGGTATCATCCAATAATTATAGGTGTAAACTACTGTTTCTACAAAAGAAACGAAAAAGTAACCCCTGTCCTTGAAGAACTTACAGTCTAGTGGGCAGACATATTTATAGAAATAAGTAAAAACAATAAAATTTGTAGAGGAAACTAGATACCAAATTTTAATAAAAATAATATTAACAAGTTGGAATTTACTTGGAAGATATGCAGATTACTAAAGAAATTTATTTATAAATTATTTCATGCATGGCAAGACATGAATTAAAATGAAATTTTGGCATTTTTCCATAATATTGTACTCTTACATTATCATCCAACTTAAAAGTATCCTCTATTGCCTCACATTTTTCTAGAATATCACATTCTACTCTATTATTATTCTATCTTTATTAGGCTTTTTTTTTTGAGTTGTCTAATTCCTTCAAAAATGTTTTCAAAGCACTTTATTTGCTATGAACTACTCCTCTGATTACTTCATTAGATTTTAAGATCCATAAGAATGAGAACTGTTATCTCTTAATTTTATATACCCACTAATTAACATAAATAGTTGCCCATTGAAGACATTTAATACATGTTTATTGAATTAAATTGGCCTGGTGAGTTTTAAAGCATCTGTTCCCATAATGAAGAGACCAAAACTTAATTGAAAAAACTTGCCTTTGTGTTATTAACAAATGCTATTCATAATTTTAAATTATATGTATATTTTTAGTTTTGTTTTTGTTTCTTTTTTTAATTGTATTTCAGGTCTTCATCATACAGTTAATTCAGCATAAAGAGCTTAGAGTGTTTTACACAATGAAAATGAGTGAAGCATTTTTCTAGATTATAATGTATCCACAGTTGAAAACTATAAGAATTCATATTACAGAGAAAATTCTTTTTATATCACTGAACAAATTAGGAAATATGACTTTTAGTGTATGAATGAAAATATTTTGTTCTGTTTTTACATACTCTTGGCCTGTATTCTTTCTCTGGTGTCTTTGTCCTACTCTCACTCTCTATAGGTCAGTCTTTTTATCTTTTTTTTCACCCTATCTGTCCCCTCACCTGGTTCTTGTCTCTTCATTTGCCCAATTGAGCTCTTAGCTTCATTTTTCTCTCCTTTCCTTTAGGACCCACAAGTAAAATCTCTCCATCTAGATCCTGTTCAGTGTGAACTTCACTATTTGAGGTCCTTCTGGTCAAAGGCTGTATTTTTTTCAGTGCCACATGGGAAGAAGCATCTTTAGCATTTAGGACGTTTTTGGCTTTAGCATTTAGGACATTTTTGGAACAGATGAGAATCTACTCCAGGATAGTTCGAAGGTCCATGGGGGGAAAATATTTTTAAAGTTTTTTACCTTTTTATATTAAGTCAATTTTTCTGCCATAGACTTTTTGTATTTGAACTGAACACTTGACAGTTTCTAATTCTTAAAGGCCTTCATACTTTTTTCCTTTCAGTATGTTTCTCTACTATATATAAGTGATTATATTTTTACTTAGCAGATTAGTTAAAATATAATTAGTTTCTCTGCTCTAAGTATTATATTTTATGAAGTTTATTAAAGATTATTAGAATTAAGAAAAATAAAGAAAATACAAAATAAGAAAAGCATGTGTCTAGGTCCAGAGCCCATTCACAACCACTTAATCTACATCTTGCCTGCTAGGTAGAGAGCCTCATGTGCTTAGCAGCAGAAGCAGAGAGAGGCTGAAATAGGTGGAGTCAATTTAAATACAAATTGTGTTCTCGCATTCAGGGTAAGATTTTAGAGAATTCTGGGAACTACCAAGGACTTCTGGGAATTGAAGTCCAGGGTTAAAATCTCCATTTTTACAATTCTCCATTTGATCCTATTGGGAAAAGTTTCCCTAAACGGATCATGAAAACATAATCAACTTAAATATTACAACAATTTGAGGATAAGAGGAAAAAAGAACAAAACCAATAATTGCTAGACACATTGACAAAAAGCCAGTTAGAGGGCAGTCCCTTTTGGCATGAAAATATACATACAAATAAATGTTCAATCAACTATACCCAAAGTTCATTCTTGATCTTCTCATGCAGCTTGTGGCCTGGAGGCATCTTCATGGTGTCTTCTCCAAACAGTTCAGTTTCTAGATTCGGAAAGGTATCATGTTTCTTAACCTAAAATTCTTCTTAAAAGGAATTTAAACTTTGCAATTTAAAATAATAATCTTTTTACATTTCCCTGTGAAGAGGGTGATTGAAAAACACAGGATCACTTAGGGATGCATGGCTGAGTTATGAGGTATATGAATCAATTGGTAAGAGAAATTAAAAATACATCAGAAAAATCCAAATAAAAAAGCTAATTTCTGGATGAAAATATAGACTATCAAAGTCTTATGTGTAAAAATTCCAAGTAAAGGAAAAGTAAATATATAACAGGTCCTTGAATCAGGACCCAATTAAAATAATCTAAGCAATGATGCACTTACCCAGTCATTAGCCAGGACTACAGAAAGTTTGCCACACTATGAAAGACAGAAAAGGGACATAGAAGCCAAGTCGGAGCCAAGTTTGGGATACTCATCTGTAAGTATTTTCAGAGTGAGTGTGGATACAAGGAAGGCCTACGTCTTAACGGATGTTAAGCGTCGCAACCTTGAGTCTTCACACTAGGTTTAAGACCTTTGTATTGGATTAGAAGTGCATCAATCCTTCCTGAATTGGTTTATCTTTGGCCCTGTGCAATGGCTCTTTTGTACGTCTTTTCCTGGAATCAGACAAAATCATTAAGCAAAATCCCATAATTTTTTTTAAACAATTAGTGGCATCATTTTTATAGTCGCAAACTTTGGGGGCATACATTGACATTATAGCAAATGTATTTTAAACTTATATTACTGCTAAATCAGAAGGTTAAAGAAAGTCTTAATACTGGTGACATGTGCTTCAAATATAAAAAGGAGAGAAAAAAATACTGAAATAGTATATTGCACATGCAAGAAAAATATAAGAGTCTTAAAAATTCAAAAATGTAGCTTATAATCATTGACACACAGTGTCAGCTAAGAAAATATAGAATACAAGGCTTTCTCACCAAAAATGAGATCCATTTCTTCTTCCTATCTGGCCGTGATCCACTGTGAGTACAAGCAAATGAATTTCACAAGGTAACTTTTTTTTTTATAAAGAACAGTATTACAAATATTATCCCCCAAATTCTCAATAGCCCAGTTAATTACAATAGCAAACACACTATCATTTTTCATATAAGTTGCTGTATATCATTTTTTAAAGCCTATAAAATGATGGATATTTGTCACAATTTTTACAAACATAGCAAATCTTTCAACCTTGACAAACATATTTTTAAAAAAAACGCATTTTTGGGGGGTCTAGAACATCATCAGGAAATCTAGATATCATTACAAAAATGTGGTAGAGGAGTCTACGAAGAACTTAAACCTCTGTAAAGTGAGCTAAAGAGTATAAATGAGAGATGCTTCCCTCCCCCCCCCCCTTTTTTTTTGGTTTGTCAGGCTTCTAGGGGTACAATGCCCTGGGATTAACTTCCCAACTTCCATTCACATTTTTATAAATGTGGGAGTTGGGATTATAATTGTATTTCACGTCAGCTACTAAAATGGGCCTTACCTCGTGTTAAGGGGCAGGCAAAATGACCAGAGGTTGTTAAGAAAAATTCTAAAAATCGTGTCTAAAGAACCCTTAAAATCAATTTGAGATATTTAGCTCATTAAATTTTCCAAAGGTTTTTGTAGCAATTTTTAAAATTAGTTTCTCTGCTAGAAGTATTATGTTTTAGGAGGTTTATTAAAGATTAAGAATTTAAGAAAATACAAGTAAGAAAGCATGTGCCTAGGAGGGCTGAAAGGCCCATTCAATTTCACTTACATCATGAGAGATGCATTTGCTTAGAAATAGAAGTAGGAAGAGCGAGAGCCGTAGGTGAAGACCCTTTAAATAATAATTTGTTCTCAGCCCAGGTGGGAATTCAGGTGAGGTTACAAAGCATTCTAGGAAGTGGCCAAGGACTTCTGGGGATTGAAATCTGGGGTTCAAATCTCCATTTTTACACGATGGAGTCCATTTATCTATGTGACAATTTACAATGTCAAAAATAGAAAAGTTGTTTTTATGTGGGCCTACTCAATAATGTTTGTTCAGTATGGTTATAGGGGAAAAGTAACAGGATATAACAGTAATTAAAGCCCAGTACATTAAAATGATTCAGTGTAACAGAATAGTATTGAATGCAGTAATATATGAACTTAAAATCACAAAGTTAAACCTTAAATAAAACAATCAGAAAAATGCAATAGAATACAGAGGTTTTTATAAAACATTGGAGTCTGAAATGCCTTAAAACTATAACCTCCAGTCTCTTTAAAGTTCCTTGGTTTTTTTATCCATTTAGATGCCTATTGTCAGAAGGCAGAAGAGTGGTAAGGGCTAGCCAATGGGGGTCAAGCGACCTGCCCAGTGCCACACACCTGGGAAGTGTCTGAGGCCAGATTTCAACCAAGGACCTCCAGTCTCTAGGCCTGGCTCTCAGTTCACTGAGCCACTTAACTACTTCCCCATAGTGAGGGTGGTTTTTAGGAATCTCAAATTTGGCTAAAGAATTGCAGGGAGTTGAATTTTTCCCCTGAATCTCAGGTGAGATAAATGAAAGTATCAGTACAGTCAAAAAATATCCTTTTAAAGTAGCCATGCTTTAAATTCCTGTTTTGAAAAGTCTCTTCTTTCTCCTCTTTCTCCCCCTCTGTTATCCCTTTCCCCCAGTGCACAAATCACCCCCGTTTTTACCAGCTGGTGGAAGTGAGTCCTGGGCCTGGGGCAATGAGCAATCTGCTGATCTGCTGATCTGCTCCGAGTCTACAGTTTGCTGGAGCTAGGTAGACGGGTCTTGATCAGGTGATTGAGAGCTGGATCAAATAGGTTCAGATTGCTGAAGTGGATGGCTGCAGGCAGGAGATCTTGAGACTTTTCTGAAAAGCCTTGGAGAAATGTGGCTTTAAAAAAATCTAGGCACTAGCTATTAAAGACTGAACTTAGTAAAGATTTAGGAAATTTAAGATTGAGGGTATTTTGTCACAACCGACATGGTTCACCATAACTGTAACAGTTATAATTATTTTCTTTAAGTATTATATTTTATGGGGTTTATTAAAGATTATTAGAATTAAGAAATAAGGAAAATACAAAATAAGAAAAGCATGTGCCTAAGCCCGAAGCTCATTCACAACCACTTACTCTACATCTTGCCTGCTAGGTAGAAAGCCTCATGTGCTTAGCAGCGGAAGCAGAGAGAGGCTAAAATAGGTGGAGTCAGTTTAAATACAAATTGTGTTCTCTCACTCAGGTGAGGACTCAGGGTGATATTTTAGGGAATTCTGGGAACTACCAAGGACTTCTGGGAATTGAAGTCCAGGGTTCAAATCTCCATTTTTACATGCCCTCTTTCCCAATAAGGTTTAGACAGATAAAAGGTTGAAATATTAATTGCCTTTCTTTATTTTTTTTTACAGATGGGTTAACTTTTTAAGTTTTAATTAGTCAATTTAGAACATTATTCCTTGGTTACAAGAATCATATTCTTTTCCTTCCCTCCCCCCACCCCTTCCCATAACCGATGTGCAATTCTACTGGATTTTACATGTGTCTTTGGTCAAAAACTTTTTTTCGGTTGTTGATGTTTATATTAGGATGTTTATTTAGAATCTACATCCCCAATCATATCCCCCTCAACCCATGTAATCAAGCATTTGTTTTTCTTCAGTGTTTCTGTTCCCAGTTTTCCCTCTGAATGTGGATAGTGTTCTTTCTCATAAATCTATCAGGATCACTGCATTGCCACTAATGGAGAAGTCCAGTACATTCGGTTGTACCACAGTGTATTAGTCTCTGTGTATAATGTTCTCCTGGTTCTGCTCCTTTCACTCTACATCAATTCCTGTAGGTCATTCGAGTTCACATAATAGCCTTTCTTTATGATTGCCTATAAATAAGATATGCTGCTTTATTCCCAGAATTATAACTGTCCTGTTTTTAAAGCTGTTGGAAAATGAGGAGAACCTTTTTTTTTTTTGAGGAGCACTTTTTTAAAGAGAATAGTCAGTCACCTTTGAAAGTATTCATGCCAGCAGGGAACACCTGCATCACAAAAAATAACTGCACATTGAGACCTTCCTGCATTATTAAAGGACCATTTTAGGTATTTTATCAAACATGACAGGAAAAGTAATTACCTTACACAAGGAGTTCTAAATTTCAAATTTTCTGTTTTTCTAACAGCTGATAAGGTGTAAATGATAAAACCCTAATTATCAATTGCTTTCAATGTTATTTTGTTTCATTTTCTGCATTTTAAGAGTTGGGCAGAATAGGACACTTCAATTACATTTCATTTCACATACAAAAGGATCATAATTGATTGGAGGAATTTATGAATAAGGAACATGGAAGAGAGAAATTATCTGTTCTGCTTTTAGTTTTTGGTAATATTTTCTCCAGTTTGTTTCTAGAGGGAACATATGAAAAAGATGAAGGGGCTCTGCCGTTATACCTTTCCATTTGTATATAAATGGCATCAAACAATCTAGAGGGATGGATTAAATTTGAACTCATTCTCCTCCTGCTGCTCCTGTGGTTGTTATAGAATAGAATTACAGCAAATTCATCAACTTAAAGTGGCAGCCTATAGATTATTATATTTTTATGCTAATTCTTTAGAGAGACTATTTTCCATTTTTAAAGCAATTGTTTGCCACTGTAAATTTCTTCACATATAAACTTTTAAGTCAAATGAATAATTGTCTCCACATTATTTTCAAATTTCAATACACTTAAGAGCTTTCTCCAAATCCTCAAGTAATAAGTGACATCCATTCAAAAAGCTAGGATGCACTACCAGAAGGATACCAGACATGCCTTCAGACAATTCTCTGTGGTATGTCTCGAAATAACCCATCTATTATTGCATAATACTTTGTTCTTCTGTCCTGGCAATTCAGGGCCTCATCCAACACTGATAACATGGTGGAGACAGGGTAAACACAAAGTTGGGAGTACTCAGGATGTTAAATCAATTTGGGGAGTGACTAATAATTTAAAAAAAAATAGATGTTTACATTTCTTTCCCTCTTTCATGAGGTATATTTCACAATGCCCTTTTTTTGTCATTTTGATCCCTTTTTCATATTATTTACATCTTTTCTGTGGTTTTAAACTGGAAATATGAGATTAATAAAGACCTGGCTCATGCTGAATGAATGAAAAATATAATTCAGCTTCTGTACTCCCTATTCATATTTCCAGGTTAGTTCATTTAGTTATTCCAGTGCCTTATTTTGTTGCTCCAGTTTATTTCATTCAGATAGTACTACAGGTAATACAGCTTTCCACCAGTTTTTTGGGAATATAGCATTTATTTGGGAAAAAGTAAATGTCGTATTTCCTATTGAGACTGATCCATTTATGGATGAATGCAGAAATTAATTGATCCATAAAGCATGAAAAATATTAATAAAACTTCTAGTAATCACCTTCATTTCATGTTGGTCACAAGAGTGTGTTATAATCTTGCATCTGCCCTTTTTTCCTATCCAGATTCTCACATTAACTGGTGGATTGTTCTTAATGATTTATACCCAGCTGCTACCAGTTTTCCTCTCTAGAATAGGATTCCATAGCAACCTGCTTGGCCAGCAAGTAATGATGTGAGTCTTTCCTTAGAATGTTCCACAAGATCACTACTCAGCTTTTATTTCACATATATTAAATCTGTTTTATTATTAAGCACTACAGGAAAATGTACAATAAAACAACAATAACAAACTAAAGGGGAACGTTACAAAGATCAGTCTTGGCGCTCATGCACAATTATATGAAATTAGGTCTTATTCTTGTGTGAGTATGGTAAAATAGAGACCATAATTTGGATCCTTTGTATAGCTGAGTTTAAATCCTGGTTCTTCCACTTAATATCTGTGTGATACCCTTGGTTGAATAACTAAACTTTTCCCTAAGTCAGTTTCCACAACTGTAAAATGAAAATAATAATGCTTAACATTTATATAGTGCTTTAGACTTTGCAAATCACTTTACATACTCATTTGAGCCTCACAATAGCCTTGTGAGTGAAGTGCCTCAGTTATTAGTATCCCCATTTTATAGATGTGGTTCAAAGTGGTTTTGACTTGCTCAGGATTACAACTTAAATGTTAGAGATGGCGTATGAACTTGGATCTTTCTGACTTCAAATCAGTTATGTAACTACTGTATTAAAAGTACTTGTACTATCTTCATAGGGTTGTTATGAGAAAATTGCTTTTTAAGCCTTAAAAATGCTCTACAAATAGATATCATTATCTCTTTGTTTTATCTCTTCTCCTGAATGACACCATCCCTCTGTTTCATCTGCAGAATCATCAAGGCCATTCCTTTCTGGGCTGTGTATTGGTAGTAGGCTTAGACTTGTTCTTGTTTTTATTAAATACATTTACCATAGTAGAGCTGTAGTTATCTCAGCCCTTCTGAAATTTAGACTCTCTCTCCCTCTCTCTCTTGTTCTATGTGGTTGTCACATGTGGTAGCTTCTTACATGTGCTTCATTTTTCTTCTCTCTAGGAGATGCTTGCTAGAAACCAGACTCATTATTAGAAAATCCTTTGACTTAATGACAATTTACTACCCACAAAGGTAAACCTGGCACAACATACCTATTCTGCAAAGTTACTCTTTTGCCTTTAATACTGACAGAATTTTCCTTTCTTCTTTGCATAGTGTGTGGTATTTGGCACATAGTAGTCACAGATTTTTATTGATCGTTGAATATTGCTTCTGAATTGTTTTCCCAGAGCAGATTTACTATTTTGGCCAATTCTATGCTCTATCATGGGTGCTGGTAGTTGGACTTAAATCTAATTAGGATGTTTTATGTTAAACTAAAACCTTCCTAGAGATCATGTTGTGATTAATAACTCATCAAGTAGCATTTAGAAAGAAATAATACAGCCATGTAAATTATTTCAGAATTATTTTAGTAAAGTGCTATTTTCCTTTTGCAATTATTATGTACCTGGTACATAATACCTTGCCTTATCTTCATACATACCCCCTCTGTGTCTTTAATTTTTCTATGTTCTTATAGGCCTGTTTTCCTTATAAAGTAGTATTCCTGAACAAAAAAACAAAAAAATATTTCTTTGTGCAACCATTTGTTGGTTAAAGTGAAAATTTCCTATTGATTAGTTGAAATGCTTCCTATGAAAGCTGCCCTGGGAGGTTATTTTGTGTAGTGTATCTTAAGAGATTTTTATTGGCTGCCATTTAAATCTAATTTCTTAGTATTGGAAATACATGTGTAAATTTGCTTCTGGCATGAAGTAAAGAAAAAGTTTTACAATAATTCTTTTTCCTAAATTGACTGATATGTTAAATAATTGGACTCGACACAGACAGATATGTTGCCTTTTCAGAATTTGTACTGGAAATTAAAGGAAAATATTCATTATTGGCTTGGGCACTATCAAAATGCCCTCATTGGAAAGTAATTTCTCAGGTTTTCTCCAAAGGCTCAAATATTCATCTTCCTTTCTGTATTTTGGTAGTAATTTATATTGTCTGTTTAACTCCACTTTGTTTTAAATGTAAAAAGGTGGATTCCACATTTTTAATGTTGTTCTGTTTTATTAAAAGAATAAAAATTAAAAAAAAGAAAATGAAGCATTTAAAGAATAAAAATTACTTTGTTTGATTTCATATGTTGGAGTGCTGACATGTTAAAAAAACATTTTAATTATTGTTCAATTATGTTAAATGATAAAAAATTTAGGAGAAAAAAGCAGAATCTTCATACCATAAAGGAAATTGATTTGATTTAAAAGAAGCCTGTTATAGAATAACTTATTATTTAGCTTTTAGACAACTTGAGTCCCCTGGGAAAAAATAAGTCAGATGGTAAAATGCTGCCATAACTTAATCTTTAAGGTAATTTTTTCTCAGCACCAAAATAGAATGATTTCATTCCACTAAATAGTGGTAGAACATGTTTTTTAAGAGCACTTTAAGGTTACATATGTTAACTCACTTGATCCTCACAACAGCTTTGTGAGGTAAATTTTTTAATATAAATTTTTATTAATGCTTTCTTATTTTTACATTATCATAGTGGCCTTAGACATTTACTAGCTGTAGAAACTCTGGGCAAGCCACTTAAACTTTGCTTGCCTCAGCTTCTTCATCTGTAAAACAGGTATAATAACAGAACTTACCTTCTGTAATTGTTGTGAAGGTCAAATGAGACAATATTTGTAAAGTGCTTCACGCAATGCTGATACATAAGATTCATATAAAAGTTATTGTTGTTAACTTCAGTATCCCTTCCTCACTCTCTCCCAGAAATCCATCCCTTATAACAAAAATTTTATATATATATATATTTAAGACAAGGAAGGAAAGAAAAAGATGAGGGGAAGAAATAGGACAACTGATTGATACATTGAAAAAGTCCAAAAACATGTATAAACACTCACCAAGTACCACGTGTTGTACTAAGCATTAGGAATGGAGAAAATGAATAGTGCATCAGGGAGTTTGCATTTTGTTGGTAGAGATCTAGCAGCTACATATATAAAGTAATGGCAAAAGTATTTTTTTTATTCAAAGATATTTTACCTTCCCAATTACATGTAATAATAATTTTCAACATACTTTTGACAAAATTAAAAGATCCAAACTGTCTCCCTCTTTCCCTAACTTTCCACTACTCAGAGACAGTAAGCAATTTGATCTGGGCCATATGCATATTATCATGCAAAGCACACTTTCATATTGGTCATGTCGTAAAAGCACACTCATACCATACCAAACCCCCAAATAAAATTGTAAATACGTCGATGGGACAGAGAGTCTGCTTTGATCTGCATCCATCTGACTCAGCAGTTATTTCTTTGGAGGTGGATAGTGTGATGCCAAGCCATTTCTGAGGGAGAGTGCTAACTACCGGGGAGACAGAAACAGGCTTGAGGAGGATTCTAGATCTCAACTCTGAAGTAACCAGTAGGGATTCTGAGAGGGAAAAATAAAGAGGGAGGGCCTTCCAAGCCTGGGGACAGCCTGTGCAAAGGTGGGGGAATAGGGATGGAATGGTGAATACAGGGACTGGCTTGGCTAGAACACCCATGTTAGGGGAATAGTGTATAATAGCCTGAAATAGGTTGAAATAAGCAGGGAGCCACTGCAGCTTCTTCAGTAAGAGTATAACATTGTACGATCTGTGCTATAATAAAATCTGTTTTTGCAGCTGTATGAAAAGACTTGGAGAGGAGAGAAACTCCAGTTAGGCATTGAAATAGATTGGGAGGGAGGGAACCCTAAACTGCATCTGTTTCAATATCAAAATTCCAATTTAATAACTTCATCTGTATTTTCTTGTTCTTAAATGAACCTCCCAAACAGTCTTCAAAGTAGACATTCTCCAACTAAAGGACTTATAGCAACTGTAAATTAAAAATTCATGCCTTTAATTTTAGAGCTGCATTGTCTTAAATCTATTTCATGAAGCAATAATTTTTTCCCCAAACCATGATAAATGTTGATAGAATTAGCCTCACACTTTTTTTATGTTGCAGACTGTTTGATAAATGCTTACTTAAGTTGCCCTATTGTGCTGTTTGATATTCTATGCCATGTGATTTTAAGCAATCTGCAGTTTAAACAAATGCCAAAAATCTTTAATCTTGTTATAATGATTTCAGGAAGGATTTGGAGAGGTTTTTTTAGAGGATAGAAGAGGGAGTTGGAATACTTTTACTCTCAACTTAAAGAAAGCAAAACAGACCCTAGAGGAATTTTTCATTTTTCAATGTCTTAATACTATTATGCTCTCCAAAATTTCTGGGCCTATTAAGTTAATAGATATGCAATTACCTAATCAAGACAGTTTCAAGAATCTTGCTTTGAGGTTTTAAAATATATATTTCCAACACTTCTTGATAGTTCTGAAATTTTAGGAGAAATATTTTTTGTGTTGGCATTATGTGCCTATATATGCCATGTATAAAGCAATATGTGTGAAAGGTAAACAATGTACTAATACTTACACTCTATTTAATCAGGCAACAGAAGGATGGGTAGGACAGGAACTGGGAAATCTACAGCTTATGCACTTTCCTGCCCTTTGATTTTTCATTAGTAAAATAATATTTATAGAGTGCTAGACCCTTGTTAAGACAGAACATTTGTATAATTCTTGCCCCCATGGAACTTTGTGTATAGTAAGGGCATATCCCATATATAAATAACTGAAGCTATATCATAATCACAATAATATATTATACAGTTAGAGATATAGGATCTCTATTGATTCATCAATCAATCAATATTTAAGTGCCAGGAACTATGCTAAGTGCTGGAGATATTCTAAATGCATTCTCTTTAGCTGCCTAGAATGGTCTTTGTCCTCAACCCCACCTCCTAACTTCTCTGGCTTCCTTCAAATATCAGCTAAGATCGCATCTTCTCCAGTTAGTAATGGAATGGATAAGTACCTTCTCAAACACTTATTATCTGTGTGACCCCGAGCAAGTCATGTAACCTCCATCTGTCCCAGTTTCCTTGACTGTAAAATGGGATCATAAGAGCAGTCAGGGTTGTTCGGATCAAATGAGAATGTTTGTAAAGCACTTAGCATAGTTCCTATCACATAATAAGTGTTTAGTAAATCCTTTTTTCTTAGTGCTTGTACTTTCCCCCAAATTTATTTCCAATATTCCCCATGTGTGTTTTTTTGAACAGCCTCTGCATGTTAACTTCCTGTTAGACCATGAACTTCTTAACAACAAGGACCATTTTCACCTTTCTTTGTGCTTAGCACATAGCAAGTGCTTTCATTGCTTAAATGCTTCTTGACTGGATAGAAATACAATGAATAGTTTTAATCTCTATTCAAAAATACTTTACATTCTAATGGATATAGTTAGGGAGGGAGGACACTTATGAGGGGAGCAGTGTAAATCAAGAAATGCTTCTTGCAGAAAATAGTCCTTGAACTGCTCAAGGGAAGAGACTGAGGTAGAGAAAGAAAAGGAGTGTTTTCTAAGCATGTGAGATGATTAGTATAAAAGTGGAGATAGGAAATGGCATTACTGGCATGTAAGGAATAGAAAGAAGTCCAGAGTTCAGTTTTAACTTTAAATGAAAAGTAATCATTCAGGAGGGCTGGATAGTAGGGGTATTTAAACGTATATATGAATAAATATATTCAACAATCTAGTTTCAAAGTTACCCTATTTGTGACTTTCGTTGAACTGCCTTCTGCTCTTTTCTGCACATTTTAAAAATGCTTTATCAGTTTTCTTTCTTTTTTTATCTCCATGCTGTCACCAGCTCATTCCTCCCCTACAATTCTCCCCCTGCAAAAAAAAATAATAATTTTTTTAATCTTCCCTTGTAACAAATAAAAGTGAAAACCATACATTGGTTATGTCTGAATCTGGGTCAGTGAATGACTAAGTCATCTAAGACAGATTGTTGCCCCTTGCTTTTGTCCAAAAAGTGAGATGCCAAACGGTTTCCCTGAAGTTCATTCTGATAATTTTGTTAAACTTGGATCTTCTTTTTAGCCAGCCAGGATCTTCATAAAAATAATAACCTGCCTTCTTTTCTCTAAACTGAACAGCTTCACTTCCTTTAACCTTTTCCCAAAGTAATACCAGAGAAATTAAATTGACATTTTGAAAAAGAAGGCAAGTTATGCAGTCAGGTTGTTTTGTAACTTTTAAGTGAATCTTCCTTTGTAATGTGTGATTTATTTTTTCTCTGTGGCATTTGTTGTTCTTTTCCTTGTTAAAGATGACAATAATGCATTGTATTTTTTAAATTTTCCTTTTTATTACTACAAGCTTGACCACCAATGACAAACATGAACCTTTCCCAATACAGAATAGAAAAAGACTAAGTCCTATTCTGCCCTGCTTCTCTGTGTTGCCTAGAACTTCTTTCTGCTCTCCTTTGATGATTATTTTAATGATTCATCAGTGTTCTTTTCTTGTTTCCTGTTTGTTTTTAGGTTTATGTACAAGTTAATAAGGAAGCAGCAGATGATGAAAATGTGGAGAAATCAGCCCGTGAGTTCTTTCATCAACTAGAAGCAGGTGACAAGCAAGCACTTTCATTGTGGCAAAAATTTCGGGACTTGAGCATTAAAGAGTATGTCCAGATTTACAAGGTATGTGGAGGCCACTCCTGATCACAGTGTGAGGCAATATGAGGTAGAGCCTGTGCACTTACGCAAACCCTGGGTTAGGCACTTCCTTGAGTTACCATTTAGTTACTTATTTAAATGACCTTTGATTTTGAGAAACATTAAATAAAACTTAGGTTATTTGAAGATGTCCTTTACTATTCCCCTGTGATTTAAATTCTTCTCCTTCATCTTTTTCCCTTCTCTCTCAATCTCTTCTCCCCTACCCTTTCTCCTCATCTCTTCTTACTTTTTTTCCCCTTTTTCCTCATTAGACTCTGCCTCTGATAGTTATAAACAGAATTTAATCTCTTTCTTATCCGACAGGGCCCCAAAACTTGATGTTAGGGTTTTGTTTTATATTAATCATTATCTCAAAACATACTGGTCAGATGGGTTCTTTATACTTTGTTTGCATGATTACCATAGCTGTGAAAATGTAATATTTTCATGGAGTTACCTGAAGCTAGGACTTAACACAAAACCATTAAAAAATAACTAATACGAACCTTTTTTGTAATAGGTTTCAAAAAAAAAGCTATTATGTCCCAATTAACACAAGTATCATGGCTTTCATTGTGTGTGATTTTTATCTTCTTTAGCATCCCATTCCAATTTATTATCTGTTTATGTCTAGAGGAATAACTCCCCCTAAAGCCCCCATTGTTAGAACTCCAAAACATTGAACAGTAAGATAAATTGTTCTTAAGGAAAATCAGATGATTCCTCTCTTCCAGAATGTAAATATACCACTTCTATGTCATTCTTGGCCTAGAAATATGGAACCTTTTTTCTTTTCTTTGATAGATTAGAGGAACAGCCTAATTTTTAGTTTTATTTAAATATAAATCAAGTTTTCTTCTTTTGTCCTTTTATGGGACAGTAGGGCAACCCAACCTCTATCTTACAAAGAGTTGAATTTTACATTTTACCCTGACTTTTTGTTTCTGGAACTTTATAGAGACTAGGAGTGCATTTTGATGAATATTCAGGAGAATCATTTTATCGAGAGAAATCCCGGGAAGTCTTAAGGTTGTTGGACAAGAAAGGACTCCTACAGAGAACAAAGTATGATCAAAATAATTTTTTTTTGCTCATTAAGTAGTACACTTTGAAATGGATATATTATTTTAGTAATAAAGTACTTCAATTTTTCAAAGTGATTTCATATATGGAACAATATAGTGACAAAGAATTGATGTTATTCCCATTTTATGTTGAGAAAACCAAAGTACCAATTAATTTGCCTGATATCTCACAGCTGCTTAATGGCATGATCAGACAATTAGCAAGTTATTTATTAAGCACTTCCTATGAAAAATGATGTTTTATTAGTGGAGACAACATGATACATATAAGGTAGGGTTTTTAGTTTTGTTTTATTTTGTTTGTGAGGGAAAACACTAGCCAATGGGGAATCAAGGGAGTCCACATAGGAGGTAGTGCTTGAGTTAAACTATTTAAGGAATTTCAGGATTCTTAGGAATAGGTGAAGAAGCAGTGTTCTAAAGGCATGGGGGGGGGGGGGCAGGTTGTACAAATAATAATAGTTAACACATAGCACTTTAAGGTACTTTAAATATATTTCATTCGAGCTAGAAACTATTATTCCCATTTTACAAATAAGGAAACTGAGGCTTACAGTGGTTAAGTGAGTTTCCTAGGATCATATAGCTAGTAAATATCCAAAATGGGATTTGAACACATTCCTTTCTGTCTGGCTTGATTGGACCCTAGATTGCATGAAGGCCAGTGATAAAACTTGTATGAAGAGGAGTGTAATAGTCTGAAAAGGTAGGTTGGAGTCTGTTAGTGAAGAGTTTTAAATGCTGTTCAGAGAAATTTCTGTTTGACTTTAGAGGGTAATGGGTAGCTCAAGTTAGACTGTATATTCCAGAGAACCTCCCTTTATTCTTCTTCAGTTGATGATGACTCTTTTCTCCTCAAGTGTAAGAGATACCCTTTAGGAATATCACTTAGCAGATTTTTGTAGATTGGATTGGAGAAGGAAGAGACCAATTAGGAGGCTGCTGAGGAAGAGTTCAGGTCATAGGTGACAAGAACCTCAACTGGAGTCATGCCCAGTTGGGGACTGGATTGGAGAAAAGAAGATGGAAGGGAGAAATGTTGGGAAACAAATTGGACAACACTTGGCAACTGGTTGGACATGCAAGGTGAGGGAGAGTGAGAAATTAAAGTTGGCCCTAATGATGAAACCCTGGAAACCAGAAAGTGGTCATACCCTCAGCAGCGATGAAAGACATTTAGAAGATGAGTTCTGCTGTATTAGATCTGAGGAGCCCATGGGATATCCATGTGTAAATGTATCGGAGGCAATGAATGATGCCAAAGTGGAGCTCAAAAAAAAAAAAAAAGACAGAGGCCAAATACAGATCTTCAAGTTATCTATATAAATATTGATATGAGACCCAGGGAAACTGGTAATGCCACTAAGAGAAAATGAATAAAAATAGAAGAGAAGAGGGCCCGAGTCCCTTCGGGACATCTGTAGTTGGAAAGCACAGCAGGATGGTGATGCTACAAAAGAAGCGAACAAGCATTTACATAGCACTTGTTATGTGCCAGGCACTGTGCCAAGCATTTTACAAAGATTATCTCATTTGACACAACAACTCTGGGAAGCAAGTGCTGTTATTATCTCCATTTTACAGATGAGGAAACTGAGACAGAGGAAAAGTAACATGTCCAGGGTTATATAACTCAGGGTTATATATGTATCTGAGGCCAGATGACTCCAGGCCTGGCATTCTATCCACTGGGTTCCCAGGCTGCCCTATGAATTTACCTTCCATTGATAATGGGGAATGTGTTTATCTTATGTGTACATGTTTATTTGCAATTTGACTTCCCCATTGGACTGTGAGCTCTCTGCACACAGGAACCATGTTTTTGCCTCTCATATTCCCAGAGTTTAGCATAGAGCCTGGGATATGGAAAGTGCTTAAAAACTCCTCGTGGACATTCTGAGTGATGTCTACTAACTATTTCATAAGGTTATTGTAAGAATCAGTTGTGCTAATGTATTTTTAAATGTTCCATACATTATAAAACACCACATATATTATTTTATAAAAAGTAAAGCATTATTCCAGTGTCATTAAATTATGAACATTTTTAAACATACATTATTCATAATATGTTATCATTATATTATGAATGGCTTCGTTTGCTAAATTGGGTGATAGCATACTCAATAAACTCCAGTGGCTCCCTGTCTCCTCCCAAATCAAGTTCAAATTCTCTGGCTGAGCTCATCCTCACCCAGCATCCCCCAACTTCTCCGCAGTTTTCCATCCTCCTTATACTTTGTCTTCCACTTCCACATACCCCTCAGACTACTCTTCTCCTGGCACTGTCTCTGAGCTCTAGACATTTTTGTCTTCTCCATCCCTCCCTGCAATGCTCCCTCCTGGCCTCCTCCTACTGGTTTCTCAGGCTTCCTTTGACTCCCAATTAATGTCCCACCTTCTATGGAAAGCTTTTCCTAATGCCTCTTAGATCTAGTGCTTTCTCTTTGTAAATTATTTCTTATTTAGTATAGATTTTTTTTTAACCTTTACTTCCATCTTAAAATCAATTCTATGTCTTAGTTCCAAGGCAGAAGAGTGGTAAGGGTTAGGATTAAATGACTTGCCCAGGGTTATACAGCTAGTGTCTGAGATTGGATTTGAACCCAGGATCTCCCATCTCTAGGCCTAGATCTCAGTACACTCATCCCCCCAGCTGCCTGGTATTGTGACAAGGAAATCACTTTAAAAGACTGATATATATTAATTTAAGGTCGCCAAGGAATTCAGCTATGTAATTCCTAAATGAAAACTCAAGTCAGCAGTCAACCTTTTATAAAGTTTAATTACAAACAGGAGGAAGAAAGGTATTAGAGATAGAGAGAGAGAGGGAGAGAGAAAGGGGAGAGAAGGGAATAGGGCTTAAATACCCCTTCTGTTAGGCTGGGCCAAAAGGCCCAAGCCCTTAGATAGCTGAGGCAAAGAAAAGGAGATCAGTCCCTATTACTCATGTGACCAAAATGGAGAAACAGTCTCAGGGGCCTCCACCTCCAGCTTCCTTCAGAGCAGCTTCCTTCAGAGCCAGCACAACCTCTCAGAGCCAAAACCTCTCCAACCAACCCCCTCCGTCCTCAGACCCCCCTATCTTTAAGGAAACCATCCAAGTTCCCTCCCCTCAGTTCTCACATCTACCAATCACTGTCCATGTCTTCCCTGTGCCAATGGTGGCTCTACCTTAACCCAGGACCGCCCAGAGGTCTGTGGCTTTGCACATGTCTGTTGAAGGTCATATTCTCAAATAATTAAATCTTGATCTATGCTGCAGCCCTTCCTAAATCCTGTTACCCTGAGTAGGGTGGAGATTGGAAGTTCCAAGACCTGGTTCTGTCATTCCAAGTATCTCTATTGTATCACTTCTAAAATCAATCATGACTCAAAGAACTTCCTGTTCTATGCTTAAGCATAGGTCAAAGCCCTTTCCATTGTTCAGCAAAAGGTTTCTGTCCTAAAGTAATCTTAAGAAGGGAGGAGGAGGAACCTCCCATGCCAATGGGGTTCACATTCCAATAGACTATCAGTAAGAAATTTTCCAAGTATGAAATTTCCCAATGGTGAAATTTCCAACATTTATAAGTCTAAGAAATTTTGAGGTTTACAGTATGGATCTTATTTGAATATGTTTGTTTGTTTTGTTCTCCCCAGTTATTATAAACTCCTTGAGGGGAAGGGTCTGTCTTTTGCCTTTCTTTGTATCTCTAGCACTTAGGACAGTCCTTGTCACCTAGATATAGCTCAATAAATGCTTACTGACCAACTGGAAAGAGGTCTAAGACTTGTTATCAGAGGACCTGTTTTTCCAAATCCAAACTATCACTTTTGAGAACTTTGTGGTCTGGGTCAGAGCCCTTAGCTTCTCTGAGCTTTGGTTTTCTCAACATTAAAAATGGAATTATAATACTTGCTATACCACCTAGATGACAAGGTTGATAAAAAACAATCAATTGATCATGTATATATACTTGTTTGTAATTTTTCAATGTTATAGAAGTTAATGTCAGCAGCACAAAATTGAAGTAAATTATTCCCTAAAAAAAAGTATTAGGTATGTCATTCCCATGTCTAGCTCATTTATGATCAAGAACAAATTTTTATGTTTGACATTTAAAATCCTTCACCACCTGGATCCAGCCTGCCTTACTAGAGATTACTCCCCCGTCATGGATATTACAGCCCAGCCACATTGGCCTTAATGCTCATATAACACGTGTCATGCTCACATCTCTGGGAACAGAATGCCTTTCTTCCTCATCTTTGCCTCTTAGCATACAAAGTTTCCCTCAAAGCTAAATTCAGACAATACTTTCTACATGAGTCTTTTCTCATCCTCTCCCTTACTACCTCTCCTTATTACCACTAAAATAAGAAAGAGCCATATATTTATTTTGATTTTAAGTCTTAATGCATAATACTCTCCTCCTAATCGATTGTCAGCTCATCAAGAGCTGAGTTTCATTTCTGTGTTTCTGTTTCTAATACAGTAACTGATACATGTTAGGTGTTTCATAAATACTTGTTTGGGTTTATTTTGTACTTTACGTTTGACAACACATTGGATTGATTCTAGAAATTAATCTTGTATCAATTATTAGATATTGTTGAAGAAGCTGGATTTTGCTTTGTGCTACAAGGTTGTCTTTCTTTTTACTTGGATGCTGCTTTATTACTTTACAACTTGGGAATTTAGAGAATAGTGTCCTCTTAAAAAATTAAAAATTAATTGATTTTGTTTTGACACAATCCACATCTGTTAACAAATATCCAAGCAAGCCACCTTATAAAGTTCAATTCTTCAAAAGCTAGTTTGTTGATCTGTAACAGAAAGGTTTTGTCCTTTATCTTCGGTACTGTGGTGCTACCATTAATTGGAATTTTATTGTCTCTCAGTATTGATTTGATTATATTGTAGTTATGGTTTATGTTCTTCTGATCTTGTTTTCCTGCATCATTTCATATAATTCCACATGTTCCTCTCAAGACTTCATATATATTCCTTGCAACACAATTATATTCCATTAAATAATTACTAATATTAGTAAGAGCTAATATTTATATAGTGCTTACTGTGTGCCAGGCACTGTGCTAAGCTCTCTACAATTATTGTCTCATTTGCTTTTTGCAACAACCCTAGGAGGTAGTTGCTATGATTATTGCCATTTTACAGATGAGGAAACTGGGGCAAACAGAACTTAAGTGATTTCCTTAGGGTCACTCAGTTATTTAAATATTTGAGGCCAGATTTGAAGTTAGGTCTTTTGAACTCTAGGCCAAATGCTCTATCCACTGTGCCACTTAGCTATACATTTCAGTTTATACTGCAGTTTCTATTTAGCATTTCCATAATAAAACGGCCTATAACTGTGTGTGTGTGTGTGTTTTTTAAGGAACCTACCCAAGGCCACATGGTCTGACAGTATAACATAATACAAATTTTAAGTTGATTACCATTTCCTTCTCAAATATTGAGTCATGCTTCCTCTTTTAAAATATATCCATAATCTCCATCTTTCATATTAATAGTTGAAACTAAAATTGATTATTGTTAAGAGTTTTGTGTTAGAAATGGTATTTTTTGGGCAAGGAGGAACCACCACAAATATTGGCTTTTAAATTTCCAAAAAGAATTCTAATTTTATTCTTTTAAGCAATGGATTTTAGCTTATTAAACCATCCATATTGCATTTCATTATTCCATGTTTTACTTTTTTAATTTCTAGAAAAGGAACAGCTGTCATAGATCTCTCTGGAAAAGGAGACCCTTCCTTGAGCTGCACTGTAATGCGAAGTAATGGGACTTCTCTTTATGCAACCAGGTTGGTGACTTCTTCAAGAATGACCTTCAGACATGTGTGTTTTCATATGTTCTTTGATCAGTAGTGAATGTGGAGACCATGGATTAAGAGCTAGGAGGTACTTCACAGATCATTTGGAGAAAGCCTGTAAAATTCTAGAGCATGCTTCATTACCTGCTGAAATCAGGGGCCATTATTCGGGGGGGGGGGGGGGGGACGTTAATTATGATCAGACTAATGAATGGAGAAATGGAGCTCCTTGGGAGCAGGGTCTGTTTCTTACATTTTTTTGTATCCCCTGCACTCAGCACAGCATCTGGCACAGTAGTAGTCGCTTAGTCAATGCTTCTTGTTGACTGGTTGATGTGGAAGATCCTGGTTAAGAAATCTCTTGGACACCAAAGCATATTTAGAGTTCAATACCACAAGATTTCCCCAGCCATTGGCTAAATAAATTCTGAATTTAAAGTAAATATTTTCTGTTTCAGATATCTTCCCTAAAAATAAGTATCCTAAAATTGACAGCATCCCTAATATCAATCAACAAATTGTTATTAAAAACCTACTACCTGAGACAGCACAAAAGGAACAGATCCTCCCCTCATGGAACTTACATGTCTTTAGTGGAAACAAATGGATAGAAGTTTGTACAGGACATAAATACATAGATCGATATCTGGGTATGTGTGTATATATACACAACATGGTTATATACACATGCATGTATATTCATGTATATACACATACAGGATAAAATATCTACATGTATACACACAAAAACACAGATACACACACACACACACACACACACACGAAATGAATTAGTGGAAAGGATTGCGGGAGCTGGGGAGGGGGGATTAAAGGAAAGTGTTCATGGAGAAACAGGATTTTAAAGACAGAAAGGAGGTGCAAGTGCATGTGAGTCAACTAAAGCAACGCCTCAGAGACCAGAGAGGGAAGCATTGTGTGTGAGAGCATGAAGGCCAGTTAGGTTAGACACGCAGAAGGGGGCTGTGTGTTGGAGCCAAGCTGGGAAGGATTTGAAATTCCAGGAGTGTGTCATCCTCCTGCTTGAGGAAAATCCTGCAGCTCCTGCATTCCAAGCCTTTTTCCTCTTGAGGGTTCACTGTGGTTCCAGTTCATTAGATTTGCGATCTTCCACTTCTCCCTGTCCCTCACTCTTCCTATCTGGTCAGTTCAGTCCTATGCCCACATCTGCTTCTCTCTCCTCTCTCCCCACTTAGCTGTGATCTCAGTCTTTTACCGATTGCTGTCCTAGCCATTTAATGGGTATCTTCCTCAAAGCTCTTCCCTCTCTAGGCCATACCCTTCCCAGCTGAAAAATTCAATTCCTTAAATATAAGCCTGAGCTTGCCAGTCTGCCAGAATCTTCAATGTGGGGCATGTACCAGGTGCTCTTGTCCTTTGACATCACTGTGTTGGGCTTAGTGTATCGTATGGCCAATTGTGGCTGATCGGACCAATCGGGGCTCAGGAAGCTATCATAGGTCAGGCACAGCTGGCCTATAGGAACATTTGGAATGGAGAGGACTCTACATTTGCTCATCTCATGTTTCTTTTGAGCTAATAAATGCTTATTGAATAAGTCATACATTCAACTTACACAGTATCTTATTTTAAGGCTCTTCCTTATTGTAGTGATATAGGTAATGACTTAAGTAGATATCCTTTCACCTTTTTTTATCATCATTCTTGGCTAGTAGCCATTAGAATGAAACTTGATGACAATTGTCCATTAAAAATTATGGGGGGCAGCTGGGTGGCTGAGTGGATTGAGAGCCAGACCTAAAGTTGGGAGGTCCTAGATTCAAATCTGGCCTCAGATATGTCTTAGTTGTGTGACCTGGGCAAGTCACCTAACCCCCACTGCCTAGCCCTTACCACTCTTCTACCTTGGAACTGTTATGCAGTATTGATTCCAAGAAGGAAGGTATGAGTTTAAAAATAAATAAATAAAAGTTATGAGCTAGGTTTATTGAGCTAACTTGATTCTGGGGTAGTGCAACAGGAAAAAGAAGAAGCCTCCTATTTCTGGGGCTATAGTTTTTTGTGACTGCACATACAACTTGTATTATGTGCTTCAACCAGGTTTTTCTAATTGGTGATTCCAAATAGCTCTCAGCAAATAATTTTTTCATCTTCATCATTTTCTTAAGTCATCAATCTATATTTTGCTTTCTTGTGTCAGTGAGTTAATTTAGTATATTTGTATGCCAATTATATGTCAAATAGGACAAATGGGGAGGAAGGAAGGAAGAACACCCATTTATACCATAAATATTGGATTACAAGAAATTTCTCAATTCTAGCAATCCTGTGGTACTAGAAAAATGACCAAGAAAAATGTAATAGGCCTTCAGATGAAAGCACAAATTCCAAGAAAGGGCTAGAAACATTCCCAGTGCCCCTTATCAGACTTTGCCATAAAACTGTATCCCTCAGACTGACAAAGTCTTACTCTATGTCAAATTCTTATTTGGGATAAAATATTGATATTGCCAATATTTGGATAAAATACTGGCATTGCCTTTCTGGATTTTTCAAAGTTTTTCCTCTATACATTTTTTGGGTCCTTTGATGAAATTAAGAAAATTACACAGTACAGGTGTTGTTACATTAGGTTTGTAAAATATTTTAGATGTAAACAAATTGCTCTTATGCCCTAGATAGCCCAGGTCCAATATGAAGTTATTTTGCTTTTTTTTTTAATAAATAAATAGTTTAAAATTTATGAACAAATAAATTCACGCTATAGAAAATAAACTTTTGTCATGGATGGTACTGTTGATTCCATTTACCTTCTCAACATCTACCATTCAGTTATAAAGGCAACAGTAAAATTTGTGCACATTGTAACAGTACTTTTGTGTGTAAGATAGAAATTATAAATTACCTTTCTGTATCCTCACATTGACAAAGTCTTACTCTATGCCAAATTCTTATTTGGGATAAAATATCTGCCACAGTTGAGAGTGACTTTTTGGGATATATCATAGAGGTGTGCTCCACTGGCAGTTTCTTTTTAGATCAGACCCATGATTTCATCAGTTCAAGGAGCTCTCAGGGAAGTTGGCACCACCTCTGTGATCTTCTGAAGGGGCTGCCTCAGGACCATAGTGGTTGGAACTTCCTCAGTGCATAGCAGGGGCGACATTTGAATTCGGGTCTTACTGACTTACACAACTCGCTATTTACTCTGCCACGCTGGTTGTCAATATGTATTGAAACAACCACTGCTGATGAGAAAAGTGGCATGATATACCTCAAGGGAAGTGCCATGCTAGGAGTTAAGAAAAGGGGGTTCTGGTTTCATCTTTTCCATTATTAGCTCTGTGATTTTTTTTTACCCTTACTTTTTTCTCTTTTGATAACAGTTCCAAGACAGAGAATAGTCAGAGCTAGGCAATTAGGGTTAAGTGATTTTCCCAGAGACACACAGCTAGGAAGTATCTGAGGCCAGATTTGAACTCATGTCCTCCCAGCTCCAGGCCTGCACTCTAACCACTGTGCTACCTAGCTTCCCCTAGCAGTGTGATTTTGAGGTAGTTGTTTAACTTCTCTGGGCCTCAGATTATTCACCTGAAAAGTTTATGGGTTGAATTAAAAAGATTTCTCAAATCTCATCAGGTTCAAAATGTTCTATGATATAAAACTAGTATCCTTTCTTTAATTCCATACCTCTATCTTTGATTTGTATTTTTTTGTTTATTTTGTCTTTACCCTTCTTTCAGACAAAAATGATTAAGTAGTTGAATTGATTTTTGAATAACAGTTGCTGTCCATAATGAACATAATGAAAAAATGTCAGATTCTTGACAAATATGTGATGGCAATATTGCCATTTTAACAAAAAAAAATCTATAAATGTGTCACAATATTAACCACCTAAAATCTCTTCACTTGAAAGTTTATGATTCACTATTCATTTTTCATTATGTATATTATGAATAGCAACTTTGTGCTTTATCCTTAACTAATAAATGCAGTCTTTGCCCCCCAAAATTATATTTAATCAGTTAAAACTGACAAGTTTAAAAGTCATTGCTAATACCAGCAAAAGAATTGTCAAGAACTTTGCATGGAGGCTTTTTTTTTTTAATTTTCACTTGAGAAAGAAAGGAGAGAAGTCATAAGTTAGGTGGATGACTTTCCTTGGAGATTTAGCTAGTTTTATATACTTTCTTAAATGATAAGTAATAGGAAGTTTGAGGGCTACCAGATCTGCAATTGGTAATATATGTGGCATTCTCGAATAGTTGCTCCATATCTCCTAAAGCATTTAGCTTTTCATTTATTTATTTAGATCTGAAGAATCTTGTTAGATGTACAAAGATCTAAGGAATGTCTAATTTATGGCTTCGTTTTTCAGAGATCTTGCAGCTGCTATTGATCGAATGAACAAATACAATTTTGATTCAATGATATATGTGGTAAGTAAACAGAATAAAGAGCAGAAGCCTAGAATCCTTTCCACATAAACATTAATTATGCATTTGGAGCCATTCTCAAAGGCAATAAAGGAGATTCATCTCCACCCAGTATATTAGATTGCTACAGGAACAACAATATTTAGATAGCAGTTTTTAAAGAAAGCTTTAAAAAAACAATCCCTTTTGTTTCATTAAAATGAAATTTTACTGCATTTTGAAATAGTATTGTGACTGTATTGTCTTTGTCAGCATATCATGCCATTTTACTCTAGAGCAAAGGCTCTTAACCTGGGGTACACACTCACCCTCCCCTTGAAGAGGGAATGGATTAATTAACATTTTTAAAAATATGTTAATAACTATATTTTAGTTTAATTAGTTTCCTTCTATAAAATCCTATGCGTTTTTCTAAAAAAGAGTTCTTGGGTTTAAATAGATTGCTAAAGAGGAGGTCCATGACAAAAATATGTTTTAAGAATTCCTGCTGTGAGACCCAAAAAAAGAGATAGAAAACAACAGGCCAATCTCCTTAATGAACATAGATGCAAAAACCTTAAATAAAAATACCAGCAAAAACACTCCAGCAAATGATCACAAGGATTATTCATTATGACCAGGTAGGATTTATACCAGGAATTCAAGGATGGTTCAATATTAGGAAAACCATTCACATAATTGACCATATCAATAATCAAACCGACAGAAATTACACAATTATCTCAATAGATGCAGAAAAAGCCTTTGACAAAATACAACACCCATTCCTATTGAAAACACTAGAAAGTATAGGAATAGAAGGAGGGCCTTTCCTCAAAAAAATAAACAGTATATATTTAAAACCATCAGCAAACATAATCTGCAATAGGGACAAGTTAGAAGCCTTCCCAATAAGATCAGGAGTGAAACAAGGATGCCCATTATCACCTCTATTATTTAAGATTGTATTAGAAACACTAGCAGTAGCAATTAGAGAAGAAAAAGAAATTGAAGGTATCTAAAATTGGCAATAAGGAGACCAGGCTATCACTCTTTGCAGATAATATGATGGTATACTTAAAGAACCCCAGAAAATTAATTAAAAAGCTAATGGAAATAATTAACAACTTTAGCAAAGTTGCAGGGTACAAGATAAACCCACATAAATCATCAGCATTTCTTTATATTTCAGCAGCAGGAGTTAGAAAGAGAAACTCCATTTAAAATCAATCTAGACAACATAAAATATCTAGGAATATATCTACCAAGACAAACACAGGAATTATATGAACACAACTACAAAACACTTTTCACACAATTAAAATCTAAATAATTGAAAAAATATTAGTTGCTCATGGGTAGGCAATCCTACCCAAATTAATTTACTTATTCAGTGCTATAGCTATCAAACTACCAAAAAACTTTTTCATAGAAGAATTCCTACTCTTTTAAAACCTGTAGTGTAACAGAGTTAAATCAGAATGAATGAGTCTTTTATAGAATTTCTGCCCAATTAGCCTTCATTCTCATTTCTTGTCCACTCTGAAGCCTCCTTCATCTCCTGCAGTTTCTGTCCTATTGCCATTCCCCAGAAGAGTATGCCTTTAACATCAAACTTTAGAACTTCTTTGCTGTGGTCCCCCTATAAAAAATGTAAATCCTAAAGGTTAGATATTATCCATGTTCACTGTCTCTGTAGAATTCCATGGATTTCATCTTCTTTCTCCATCATACTTTGTAATCTGAATTAGTTCACTGGATGTATATGTATTCAGTTATCTATTTTAATAACCAGTACCCTAATTCTTGTCACTGGTATTGTTTAGTGGTATATAATGCTAAATTTATTTCATATTCTTTGTTTTAAATTAAACTTCACATATCCCTTTTTCTAAGTTTATTTTCTTTCCAAGACAGATAAAGGCCAACAAAATCATTTTCAACAAGTATTTCAAATTCTGAAGCTCATGGGATTTGAATGGGCAGAAAGGTAATGTCTATCGTACAAGTGACAAACTTCTTTTTTGGGACACAAGCTTTGGAGAGTAAAACAAGGCCAACTATTCTTTGCTAAATTACTGAAATCAGTATTTACTTTTTAGGTTAAGAGCTTTCTATATAGAAAGATATGGAGCACTTTAAATTTTGTGTTAATTTCTTTTTTTATATTGTAGCTATATTTCTAACTTCAAAGTATTAATTTTTAGTAACATTTTTTTTATATTACCTGCATTTCCCAGAACAGGGAATGAGTCACCCCTTATAGCAAAGAATAAGAAGAATAAGAGGGGGAAAACAATTCAGGAAAACTAACCAAACACAGGTCCAGCAATATATGCAGTGTTTGACCTCACCTAGTCTTCCATCTCTACAAAGAATGGGGAAATAGATAGAGGTCCATTTTCATATAGTTTCTTTGGGTCCAAGATGGTCATTACAGTTTCATAGCATTTAATTTCCATTTTTTTGCTTTTCTTTCCATTTGCATTGGTATAGTCATTTTATATGTTGCTTCCTATTATTTCACTTTGTATCAGTTCACATAACCTTCTGTGTTTCTCTGTATTCATCAGAATCCTTGTTTCTTATAGCATAGTAATAGACTATTCATGTACCAGTTTGTTTAAACATTGAGAGATAGGCATCTGCTTTGTTCTTTACTTCTACAAAATTTGCTCCTAATTACTTTTATTTATATGGGACCTTTCTTTTTATCACTGACCTCCTTAGAGAGAAATGTCTACAAGTGTCCTTTCTAGGCTAAAAAAAAAATAAAAAAGAACATTTTAGTCATTTTCTCTTTTAATTTGGAAATTTTTATTTAATTATACTAATTTAGAATATTTTCCCCATTTAAATCATTTTCTGAACATAGTTCCAAATAACTTTACAAACTAGTGAACCAACTCACAATTAATGTACCTGTCCCCCCTCCCTCCCACTCCAACACTGATTATTCCCATCTTTTGTCACCTCCCACTTTTGGGGTTACTAAAACCCAAGAGCTATTCAATTTGCAGTTCTCTTATTAGTGCTTTGGAGCAATCTTTCCTATAGCTTTTAATAGTTCACAGTTCTTTTGAGAACTGTTTGTTCTTAGACTTTGGCCAACAGTTATTATTTTACATGAATTTTGACTTTTCATTGTTTTCAATGTTTTCAGTTGCTTGATTTTTAAAGCCCTCATTTCCTTTTATCCATTAAACAGTTATTCATATTAGTTATGCATCATTTCAGTAATTTGATGATGACCTATTTTAAGTGAGCAGGATTTTATATTATGTTCAATTCTTTCTGCTATTTTCTAAAATGAGATTATTGAAAACTTTGGTCTCTGCATGTTAAAGAGATTATTTACTCTGTAATTCTTTTAAGTTTCTTAGCTAAATTAATTCAGTTGTCTACTAAATAAAAGGGATGAAAATTCTGCTCCTATCTCCCTCCTTTAGGTGTCGACACATTCCCTTTGGAGTGGTACAAGGAATGAAGACTCGAAGGGGAGATGTTACTTTTCTGGAGGATGTTATAAATGAAACACGGTTAAGGATGCTAGAAAACATGGCTTTTTCCAAGAGTGAGTTTATAGCTTTTTTTTTTTTTAAGACCCAACCTTCTGTCTTAGAATCCATACTGGGTATTGGTTCAAAGGCAGAAGAGTAGTAAGGACTAGGCAAGTGCCCAGCCAGGAAATGTCTGAAGTCAAATTTGAACCCAGGACCTCCCATTTCTGGGCCTGGCTCTCTGTCCACTAAGCCACCCATCTGCCCCTAAGTTTATATCTTTTTAAGTGCTGTTGTATATAAAACTGATCTGCTACAATGGCTACTTGAAAGTATATAATTTATTATAATTTATTAAGTATCAGAGTACCTTCCATAAGTTCAAGATACCAGAAATCTTCCAGATCAACTAGTCAGAGGAAGTTCAGATCAGTAACCTAGACTCTTAAGTAACTCTCTCATACCATTAGAGGCAGTTTCAGTCTGCCTTAATTTCCATGTGAACTTTGTGAAGACTCTATGGTACACATTTCTCTTGTCACAATACCTCATGTCTTAATTTTATTTTTGCTTTTGGAAAAATGGGTGGCTATCCTATCCTAGAGTGAACAAAAAAGTTAGTAATTTGTGGAAGTAAAAGTGAGAATATTTTACTTATCATTGAATACTGATTCCATTTCCTAGCAAATGAAATGTGATTTATTGAGTAATATTGGCCTAATAGAAGAAAGTATATTCTATTCTATTTGCTCTTGCTAATTTCCTATTAGCAGACATTTCGGGCAGGTTTTATTCCACTTAAATTGTCTGCCATGGTGTTATGTATGTAAAATCCACTAGCTTTTGTCAATATTGCACAGCATCTAAAGAACTGGAAAATCCACATGAGACTGCAGAAAGAGTTGGACTCGCAGCACTCATTATTCAGGTCAGTTGAAATTGTACATCCCTTCTCAAAAATGAACTCTCTTAAAAACCTATCTTTTGTTGCTAGAAACAGAGCTGCAGTGTTCTTTATTCTTTCAGGACTTCAAAGGCCATCTGTTGTCTGACTATAAGTTTAATTGGGACCGAGTTTTTCAGAGCCGAGGTGATACAGGTGTTTTCCTGCAATACACACATGCCAGGCTGTCTAGGTAAGGTGGGGCTCCTGGGAAAGTGTCCCTCTTTTCTCTTTAAACTCTTTCTCCCAAATTCCAATACTCTGCTATTATACCTTCTCAGACCAGGTTCCTAGCATTCCATGTTCCTAAATTTCCCATTGCTAATTTTTGGGCCTGGACCAATAGCCATAATTTATAGGATAACTACTGCTTATGACTTCAAGATAAGTGGTTGTTATGATTAGGAATGAATGATTTAGTCCATTGTATCTTCAAATTTGTGTTATTTCAGACTTCTTTGATATCCTGAAAGATATAAAAAATTGGGGTTTGCATACTTGTTCTCAACTGGACATTCTTTTAATTGCATGAAAAGATTAAAATGAAAGACTATAAAGTATGTAAAAGAATAAAATTCCTCATTTAAAAGCCAAAGCAAATGACATTTCCTAAACACATGGTAATTTTATTTCATTTTAGTCTATTACATTTCTTAGTCCAAAGCATGTTTCTAGGTCTTAGACTAAAAAAGATAAAAAATAAAATGAAAATTATCTGTACAAGTCCCTGAAGCAGAATTTTAACAGAATTCCAAAGGGTTTTCTAGGTCAAACAACTTCATTCATCAGTGCCTTGAGGTACTCCCTTTGAGTCAGAATGCCTGAGCTGTTTGGGATACTTGATGGCAAGCTGCCCCCATCAGCAAGTACTGAATTGGAAACTTCTTCAAGAAAAAACACACACACTCACAGAGCAGTGTTTTTACCTGACTTCCCTGATTTCAAAACTATTTTCACTTCCTCTCTAGACATTTACTGTTCAACACCTTGCATTCCAAACCAACAATTTTCACCTGCTAGGAATAAGCAGCTCTGACAGGCACTGAAGATTAGGAAGTCAAAGTGAGAATCAGTCTTTACCCTTCAAGAACTTGCATTATATTGAGCGGTACAACATACAAACAGAAAGAACTACATATAGTAAATCATAAACAGGGATGAGCACTAAAATATAAAGGTGTCAATGGCACAGTCCCCTTAGGAAGCAGAGGAGGCCAAACTTTGAGGGAAGTTAGGGATTCTGAGAGTGGCCTGGGAGGAGAGAGCACATTCCAGAAATGGAGAACAGTCTGAACAGATATATGAGGACAAGATGGCAGGTGAGGTTAGGAAGACAGCAAGGAGTTATTCCATGTACTTTGACTGGAAATTCCATAAATGTTACCAGACTCCCTGATACAAAAAAGGTTAAGAACCACAATATGGAGGAAAGGAAAAGGTGGTGACCCACAGCAGGCTTAGGGGATGCTCATGGTTACAAAAACAAGACATGGGCGATCCAACAAAGAATCAGACATTAGCAACAATCTGGAGGGAGTGATGTCATCAAAACTCGGGGTATTCAGAAGTGGGTGGTCAGCAGTGTCAGAACCTGCAGGAAAATTTAAAAAAACTATGGTAAACCTCAGACTGAGCAAGAAATCGGGGATAATCTTAGAGCAGTTCCAGTTAAGTGGTGAACTAAGACTGAACTCCTAAGAGGTTGAATGTAAGTGGGAGGAGATAAGGAAAGATAGCTTTTTCTCCAAGTTTGGTTTTGTAAAGGAAGAGAGAAAGTATAGTGACCTAATTATCAACTAGGATTTGTAAAGTGCCCACTGTGTGCCAGGAACTCTTCTAGATACTGAGATGCAAAGTCAGAGTCTTAGAGTAAGTGATAGATCCTGAGAGACAGAGACAAATGGGGAATTTCTCAAGGCCTAGAGTATTAGATGATGGCATTGGAAAGATAGGTTGGCGCAGATGGAGCTAGGTTTTAAAGGTAATATCAAGGACTATATATTTGATCCCAGGGGCCATTAGTACTTCCACAGTTAGTAGACTAGAGAAATAACAATCTTAAGCACCCAAAAATATCACTGGCGGCTGTGTGAAGTATGGTGCTGAAATGGGGGAAAGCTCAAGGGAAGGGCACCTATTTGGAGGCCACTGCAATACTAGCAAGAGATGAGGGCCTACATGAGAATGGCAGCTAAGCGAAGAAAAAGAAGGGATTGTGTGTAAAAGAGAAATGGGAAGGTAAAAAAAGATACCAAGATTTAGCACTTGATTGGATATATAGGGTTAGGGAGAGTGGGATGGGTAGCTTAAAATGGGCAAGTGAAAGTTTTTTGCTTTTTTAAAAACCCTTACCTTCCATCTTAGAATACCTTGTATTGCTTCCAAGGCAGAAGAGCTGTAAGGACTAGGCAATGGGGGTTAAGTGACTAGCCCAGGGTCACACAGCTAGAAAGTGTTTGAAGCCAAAGTTGAACCCAGGACCTCCCCATCTCTAGGCCTAACTCTCAATCCACTGAACCACCTACCTGTTTTTTTAAGTTTTTTAAGGAAGTTTTTTAAGAATGGGAGAAGCCAGGGCATGTTTGTGGATAGCATAGAAGGAACTGATATTTAAAAAGAGATTGACTCTAAAAATCTGTCTTCTGAAGGATGCAGGAATCAGTATGGGGTCAAGGATATAAGAGCAGTGGATGAGAAAATAAGTGATGAGAAACCAGAAAGGGAATTCACAGAGAATGACCTCGATAACATATGAGTTGATCACCTCTGCTGAGAGGGAAAAGGAAGGAGATGGTAGGGAAACTTCAGGAAAGAAAAGAATGTTTAGAACAGAAACTGTGGAAAGTGGGATAAAGGAATTGGCAAAGAACAAACAAGGGCCCACTGGAGAGCAGATTACATTGACTCACAGTGATTTCATTCAGCACAGCCGTGTGACTTATTCCAGCAACTTTCAACAGCACATAAATAGGAGTGAAGAAAGTTATTGGGGGTAACTTGGAATGAATGTTCTGCAAGGCTGAAGCAGTAAAAGAACATAAGGGAAAGGTTTTGACAGGTTAAATGAGACAGTCTCCAGGAGTGATTTTCCAATGTTCTGTTGATCTTAAAAGAATAAAGGAGAAGGAAGAGAAAGAAACTTTAGAAAGGGGGGAGGAGGTATTTATTGGCTCACATAGTTGGGGTGCACAAGTAGAATTCTGTATAAAGGAGGGAGGAGTGGAGAGATGTAGTGATTAAAATAGTGGAAGACATAAACTGTGGCAGTTAAAAGAGTGTTTTGGCTTAAATTGTGACCGCAGAAAATATGGTTTCAAGACAGTGTCTTGTTTTAAATCAAATATAAGGTGGTCGCCAGGGAAAAATTCCCCAATATTAAATATACCCAAGACAACTGGGTTTTTAATAGAGATTTTAATTAATACAAATGAGGAATTAAAGAAAGAGAGAGAGAAAAAGGGAATAATGAGAAAAAAGGGCTATACCAGCCTAGGCCAGCATGAGCCAGCCTAAGGTGAAAACCCTAAGAGAGGGATCAGTCGGTCTTTTATCAACTCACCACAAGATCTCTGAGAGGGAGCCCCGAGAGAGACCCTTCAAGGCAGCTTTGGCCAGCTGCCTCCTTCAATTCAGCCTTTCCCAGCTGACTGTCCCCAGCTCTATCTGAACTCCTATTTAAAGGGAATTTTCTCCTATGTCACCTCCCCTAAGTTCTCACATCTACCAATCACAGTAGACGTTTTCCAAAGGACAGACCATTCTTAATTCACACCTGAGTAGACTTTAAACCTTTGATTAAGTTCACACCTGAAAAAATCTCTGAGTAGGTTCTCACCTCTTTGCTCCTTGTACATTCACAAGTTGCCTGACCTTTATAGGTACTTATCACCCTTTTGTATTAGATCTAAAAATAGGCACAGCTTAAGAACTTTTGCCTTATTATAAGTATGGGTTTAAGTATTTTTCATTGTTCAGCAAGGAGTTTCTTCCCTAACGCAAGCTTAAGTAGGGGTGGAGTAGAGATCTCACATTCCTGATCTAAGTTCCTTCATTGTTTAAAGTGGGGAATGGTCTTAACCAAATCTTATGAAGTAGGGTCTGAGAATTTTTAAGATACACAATCCAACCTTATGAAATAGGGTCTGAGAATTTTTAAGGTTCACAGAGATCAGATATCACTTGAACCTCACTTTCATCTGAATTATTCAAGGATGATAGTAGGACACACATTCAAGTTAGCAGAGAAATAAGAGGGGATGGGGAGAGAATAAAATTGGGTAGATGAAGGGATAGATTAAAAGACAGAGGGGGCAACTAGATGGCTCAGTAGATGGAGAGCCAGGCCTAGAGATTGGGAGGTTCTGATCTCCAGTTTGGCCCCAGACACTTCCTAGCTGTGTGATCCTGGGCAAGTCACTTAACCTCCATTGCTGAGCCTTTAACTGCTCTTCTGCCTTAGAACTAATATATATTATTGATTCTAACATAGAAAAGGTGTTAAAAATAACTAAACAAAGAGGCTATTATATAAAAATGATATAGATATATAGATAGATATATAGATATACTGCAACCAGGCTGATCTTTATACTATGATATAACCATAATTCAATATCTATCGATAAACGGGCCTGTTTTTAATGTGGTAAGTAGTAGCTTCAAATCAACATAAATAGGGATAAACAAGAAGCCTTTCCAGTAAGAGTAGGAATAAAGCAAGACCGTCTGTTGTCCTAACTCCTTTTTGATACAGTGCTAGAAAATGCTAGTAAAAGCAATAGCACAAGAAAAAAGTGGAGGAAATAGGCAAAGAGAAAACAATTATGCTTTTTTGCAAATAATATGGTTTAGAGAACCCTAAAGCATTAACTAGATAATTAATTGAAACAGTAACTTTAACAAAGTTGCAAGATTTTTAAAACCCTCATAAATCATCACTATTTCTGTATGTTACTAACCAAACCTATAAAGAAAAAGAAATCTCTTTTAAAATGACTATGGGGTGTTATAAAATGTTCAAGAATCTATCCACGAAGACACACAGAAACTATGTGAATACAATTATGAAACATGCTTTACAGTCAAAAGGACATACCTAAATAATTGGATAAATTATTAATTGCTTGTGGGCAGGTTGAACCAATATGATAAAAATGATAGTGCTAACTAAATTAATTTATGCAATACCATACCAATAAAACTACCAAAGAATTAATTTATAGAGCCAGGAAAATAGTGAAATTCATCCAGAAGAACAAAAATAACAAATTTAAAAAAGTGGGAAAGGAAGCCAAGTGGTCCTAAACCTCAAAACTCTACTACAAAGCAGTAATCATTAAAATAGTTGATTAAGAAATAAAGATGTCTATCAATGGAACAGATTAAGTATATAACATAAAAAAACAAATGAACCTAGTAAGTAATGGTCCATAAGCTAAAGAACCCAGCAACTGGGGTAAAATGACTTACTAATCAATAAAAACTGCTTGGCAAACTTGTGAAATTTGACAAGTCAGATTCAGCCCAGTACTTTATACCATATGCCAGTGACAGTGAACCTTTTAGAGACCAAGTGCCATGCCCCGTCCCTGAGAGACTATATGCCATGCCTGCCCCTTCCAAGTGTCAGGCAAGACCCCCCCCCCCCACACACACACACACACACAGGGGAGGAAGCACTGCCATTGGGCTGCTGGGCAGAGGGGCAGGCGATGTGAAAAAATGTCAGGTGTGGTGGAGAGGGGGTGGGGAGCAGCTCTGCCTGAGTCCCTTTGCCTTTCTAATAACAAACTGGGTGGGGGGAGGATGGTACATGTAACTAGAGAACACTCTGCAGGCCATCTTTGGCACCCATGCCATAGGTTTGCCATCACTGCCATATACCAAGATATGTTTCAAGTAAATATATATAACTTAATACATAAAGGGGGCATATCTTGTTTATAAGTTAGAAATGCTAGGAAAAAGTTACCTTTCATGTGTAAGGATGGGAGAATCAAAGTATAGATATGATTACATGAGATTATTGGGGGAGTTCTCAATTGACTTAAGTCAGTGAACTTGGAAGATGGGAAAGGAGGTAGAAAATAAATGCTTATTAAATGAAAAAGAAAACTGGAAAAAATCCAAAAATATTACATCTTTTATGTGCTATCATTGTACTTTGTACCTCTCCCATACCTTTTCCATATTCTTTTGTTTTTTCCTCATGTATGTGTAGTTGGTGCTTAATTAATATTCATTGAATTGAGCTCATTGTGATTTTGTCACTACCAACCACAAAGCTATCTTTAATTCTTAGGTATTCTTTCCCTTCTGATTTTGGTTTCTTGCATCATAGTTTAGAAGAGACATTTGAATGTGGTCATCTGAGAAACATCAATGCAACTTGCTTACAAGACCCACAGTCTATTTCCATACTCCAACATCTCCTCAGGTAATTTTCAGTCTAACATGTATGTTTCTGCTAGTTGGAATTGCCAGTAGAGTTGTATTAAACATAAACAAGGTGTCTTCTCCATCTTCCATGCCTCTAATAGGACTGCACATAAAATTGTAGTAAAGAGGGTTACCTGCCTTTTAAAAAAAATCTCAAAATGTATTTTTAAGACATTGGTTCCTTTTGGGAGGAATTTAAGGAAATAGGATTGGCTGTCCATGACAAGTTATTGCCCCAATTAGCTATGCTGTCTATCCCATATCAGTACCCTGAGTCTTGAGCCTATGTTTAAGCAGATTTCCCACTTAAAAAGCAATCTTAGTTTTTTCTAGAAAAGGGAAAAGGCGCAAATGGCCAGGAACAAGGCTTCTTTCTCCTGATTCCTGGCTAGCAATGGTTTTCTCTTTGCAGGAACTGAAAAAGTAATGTACTTAGGTTAGGACAGAGGTCATTAGAAGTATTTTCATATATGCAGAGCATAACAGCATTTGGGTGAGCAAAGGGCCTCCCTTAGTTCTCTTGTTGACAGAATAGATGATATTCCCTGAACTTGAGCAATGGATTTTTACCCAGGTAAAAAAAATACTGCTTTGTCAAAGCCTATAAACTGACTTTTTGGCATAATGCTAAGTCTCTATGCAGCTAAATTTCTAATTGATTGTTTCAAGATTCCTCATTAGCTTAGATCAGGAGATCTAGCAGTACAGTTTCTGTGCTTCATGGGGTTTTCCCCCTAAAAATTAAAAGGATTAATCAAGTTTTCTCCCACTATCTCTCCAAATGAATGTTTCTGTGGTAGATAAGCAAACTACATTAGGAAAGAGAAAAGGCAGCTATGCCCCTGGACACTACTGTGTATCCAAATGGTTAGTTATTACAGGAGATGCCTTATAATTGATAGTACAAAGGTGATATTCCAAATCTTAGTGTCCAGCATAATTTCTAGCAGGTTAGCACAAAGGTGCAGTGCTCCAGAATGGCTCTCCAGCTTTCTTCTTTATTGTAGAGCCAGCATCTCTTCTCTGAAAGTCACTGGATAGTTTACGTCACTTCACAGTGGTTCCAGTGGAACACTGTAATTGTTAGGAACCAAAGTGTTATCTGTTGCACTCATTTCTAGATCTATACTTTTGGAGCTTTGAACATTGTATTTGGTTTATGAGGCAAAAGAGAGAGAAAATGAAGAGGAGAAAAGAATTGAACTCTCCCCATAGACTTCTGTCATCAGAATTAAAGCTCTATCCTAACATAGGCTAACAACCTTTGCAGAACACAAGCCATCACTTGCACAAGTGGCCATGAGATCATAACAGGGTTTGTATCTACACAAAGAATGAAGGGGCCATTGTTCATGATCTGAACTTCTCTCCTGAGCTCTGAAGTGTGGGATATGTACGGTCAACAAGCTGATATTTAACTGGAGCATTTGTCAGTATTTCCATTGAAATTTCTTACCTCAGTGTGATAGCTCCCAAAAAACGCCATGGCTGAGGGCTAAAATAGGTCTTACAGAATGGCAGCGGTCATTCCTTGAACCTATATTGTTTTTGTCTTTCTTTAGGTATGACGAAGTGCTTTTTAAATCTTCTCAGGACCTTCAACCCAGGCATATTGTCAGCTACCTTATAACACTGAGGTAAGATGATTCACTTTTAACACAGATGTGAGCCCCAGAGAACTACTTCAAGTAATAAGACCATGGTGTTTGGGTAGGTCTAGTCTTGCTTCTAGTGGCTAGCTGACAGAATCTTAGATTACATATAGTCTTAGAAATATAGAATATAGGGGGAAGCTGGGTGGCTTAATGGATTGAGAGCAAGGCCTAGAGATGGGAGGTCCTAGGTTCAAATGTGACCTCAGACACTTCTTAGCTGTTGTAGAAAGGAAACTAGACTAATAGTAGGTGGGGGAAGGGGCATCTGGGAGTAGCAGTTGGGTCTTGTGACTAGCACTTCCTTGCTGCCAGGTAGGGCTTGCTTCCTGGTGTTGGAGGAGAGAGGAGCTTGTTCAGCCCAGTCTGGAGTGGCATGCTCTTCTTAGTTCAGCCCAAAGACACAGGCTTCTGAAGGTTAGACCTGTTCTTGTTTGCTTTCTATCTACTGCTAAGATTCTGAATTAGGCAAAGCAGGACTGATAATAGAGTAGACGGGAGTAGGAGAATCCCTACGCCAGCCTCTGGGCCTGGCCTCAACTCTGAAGCTGAGGAAAAACTCCAATCCCAACTGGTTATTAAACTTTATATTATTTGAATTTGCAGTCAGATAAGTGGACTATCTTTTCTGGTCATAGAGGGAGCTGAACTTCAGTTCAGTCATTCCAGGACAACAGTCCTTATTGGACCCCTGCTGTTTCCTCTCAGCAGGGGGAATCTCCCTCCCTTGCCTCACCAAGCAATATACCCTCTCTCCCCTTAACTCCTCCATACCCCATACAAATCTCCCATTATTCCCAATCCCCCCATTTCCTTTCCCAATAAATATTACACTGTGTGATCCTGGACAAGTGACTTAACCCCCATTACCTAACCCTTACCGCTCTTCTGCCTTGCAACCAATATACAGTATTGATTCTAAGATGGAAGGTAAGGGTTTTAAAAAAAAAAGAAAGAAATATAGAATATAGTCTTAGAAAAACCTCAGGCCCATCATGCCCACTGAGTTCTTACTTTTACTCTACATGCCACTCTCTTTGAGGAGACTCAGGTTGAAGATGTTTTCTTAAGCCAAATTCTAGTTTTGCCATGGTTCTTTCAGCCAAAATTCTTTAGCAAATAAGCCCTTTAGCTTAGCTATTATTGGAAGGTATTCTGAAAATCATAAAAGGGAATTAGAAGTGATAATGTATTTCCTTAGCATTCTACTAAAATCACCTAGAATGCTATAAAATCTTCAACAGATTTGGAACCAAAAAGTGTCCAATCTTCTGGAAAACAATTATTCCTTCTAAGAAAAGCAAGATCACAGAAGAGAAAAGAAAAAGGAAATTATTTTCATCCATCTCTTAGTTATATGGCTATATTTCTTGTTCTTTCCTCTTGTTTCAATTGACTTTTAAAAGCCCCATTTAGTAATAAAAATCTCACATCTGTAATCTAGGGATTTGTGCAAAGCATAACAGTTATGAGCAAGGCTAAGTGGATTTTTTAAAATTAACTATTTAGGATGATTTACAAAATCATAAGTCTTGGTATAATCTTCTGCTTGATGGTATTCCTTACCAAAGAATATGGGGGAAACCAATGTGTTGTTTCTGGTGTCTTAGGAAGTGAGAAGAGTGGACTATGGGAGGGAAAAGTAGCTTGCTCTTTTAAGTGGACTGAGTGAGAACTAAATGATAACAGATAAACTGTTCAACAACAAACAAATAAATTTGAATAGTTATTTTACCCATTTAGGTAGTAACACAGCTAGTTGCTCCATATTTTAAATTTCTGTGAGAGAAGAGGGATACCTGAACAAAGAAAAAGTAGTACCTTATTCTTAAAAAAAAAAAAAGAACTTGTTGACTTTTCATACTGTGGAAGGAAGAACACTGGGCTGGAAGTGAGAGGACACAGTGTCTAGTTCTAGTTCTGTCAAAGCTGTATAGCCTTGGTAAGTCATTTAATTTCTTGACCAGTTTCCTCTTCCCAAAAAATTAGATTCAGCAGCCTCAGTAGGTTACATCAATTTCTCACGCTTTCCTGTGCAAAGTGAAAAAAAGTCTTTGCTATTCATTTTTCTGTTTGAAAATTATGTGGGATCATTTTTTGTACAAAAGTAAATATAATTCTATAATTCCTCAGTTTCACTCTAAAATTCCCCGTTTATAGGGATGGTAGCAATTATGGATTCTATTGTTACATTTCAAAAATGTTCTATAGCCTGATAAGGTTGTTTCCAACATTATTATTCATTGAAATGCTCCATATAACTACCCTTTCTCTCTTCCTGTTTCAGTCATCTTACAGCTGTGGCTCACAAAACACTCCAAATAAAAGGCAGACTCCCTGAAGTAGCTGAGGTTTGTTACCGTTTTATCATTTAGGTTTACTGGTTGTTTTCCTACATTATGCCTAGTTAATGTAATGGAACTATATAATATAATGGAAAGATTCTGATCTTTAAAATACCATACAGATTTTCTAAGATAATTCTGCCCATATAGTTTTCCTTTATCGCTCTGATTTTTAGACAATTTAATAATGTCTGTGCTTGTAAAGCAGTTTTTATTCCATATGTTGGGAAACATCTTCCAAGGATCTCATAGTTCAGGAATAGCAATATTACAACAGGGCTATTTTTATATTGATATTTGTGTTGGAATTTGAGCACCTTATTTTTTTTAAGGTTGTACTAAATCATCTTTTTTGTTTAACAAAATATCTTAGCCAAGTAAAATTGCCAGTAATCTATCTAGAGGAGAAACAACTACTGATACTTTGATTTTTGTTTTATAGGCCAGACTTCATCTTTTTAAAGCTGTCCGTTCTGTCCTAGCCAATGGAATGAAACTTCTTGGAATCACACCTGTATCTAGGATGTAATTTGTAAAGAAAAAACAATGGAATCCCAGTCATTTGCTTTACAGTTGAAAATGAAAGGGAATTTAATATAAAATTTTATCAATGCCAGAATCCATATCTGTGTCTGATTTATGTTTAAGCATTCCTACTTATATCTCATTCCCTCAAAAAATTTTTTCTTTAGCAAAAGAAAATAATTGCTTAACTTTTTCCACTGCATAACAAGGACCATGGGACCTTTCCATCTAACTGAGCTGTTCCCAGCGGAAACTTTCCTATTAAGCATTGTTTCTACCCAAAAGGACATTGAACTATTTCTACTTTTTGTATACTCAGCGCATAGCACAGTGCTTTAGACACATAGCAAGTGTCATTCATTCCTTGGATCTAGGCAGCAAGAAAACTGACATTTGACAACACATACATATATGAAATTGGGCTAAGACTTTTTATCCATTTAAATATAGACCCTCTCTACCTATAGACTTCGTCTCTAGTCTAAATTTCAATTTCAAAATTGTATATGTGCCTATATATATAGTCTGGGATCAATTTTGTGCTTTTCTACAATCTCTTTAACAGTTAAATGGTGGACAGGAAAAAGTGAGAAACAGTAATTCAGGTAGCTCAGACACAAGCATCTTTTTGGTCAGATAGCTTCACATGAAACAAAATTTGTGTTTTATCCAATTTCTGCTTATAGATTCTGCTATACTTTCTCTCTCAATATTAAATGTCTGTCAGCCTAGTTTAGAAACAAGTATGTTGAGAACAACTGGCAAAGTGAACACCAAAGCCAGCTCAGGAAGAAAAATGCACAGTGTATAATAATGACAATGTTTTTTCTTACATAACCTTAATGGGAGATATTCCTACAATTATTAAGATTAGGCAAAAGGATTATGTAAATAAATTAGATTTATTGCTGAATTCCCCATGAACATTATGGAGATTAAAAAAAAAAAACACTGGTTTCACAAATTACTCTTGATGAATCCAACAGCTGATTGTTTTATAAAAGAGTACAAAAGTGACATAAAAAGTTTTATGAAGAAAAACTGGATTTGAGATTAATAATGGCACAGATACAGTGCTAAAGAAGCACTAAGTCACCACCTAAATATAATTAGTCATGAAGTAGATTTAGTCCAAGAAGAAATAACATGTTCAGTCTGTCTCTGAATTGACCCATCCTGCTTCTGCATCCTCTTTGAAGGAGGCCTAAGCCTCAGTTGGAGTAAGATTACATGCATTGCAAGGTGGAGAGGGACTTTCTCTTCCACTAGTACTTGACCAAGTCCCATTAGTGCAAAAAAAAACTTTGGCACTTTAAAATATCAATCATCTAGAACCACATCCCACATTATTTTTTTAAAGCACTAAGACTTTTTTATGTACATTATATACAATAATTCCTGTTTTCCTAAAATTATACAAAGTGAGTCCCTTTCCATGTTGGCAACACATTCCTTGACTAAGTAGAATTAATTTCTCATGCCATACATTCAAATTTTTTGTTTTGTTAAAGCTACCTTCTAGGATTAGCTTAAGGCTGTAGTTTTTTGGGTTGTTTGTTGTTTATATATAAATGTTTTAATCTTAGAAACAACATCACATGTGAATGAGTCTCTCTTTTGAAGTGGTTTCTTCCCCTTGGACCACTGTCGTGTCTTCTCTGGGTAATCCATAAAGATATATTGAAATACACACAAGAAGGGTACCCAAAGCAAAGTTGAGTGCTGAAAGAAAACAGAACAATTTTATAACCAATATTTCCCGATTCACTTTTTATCATTTAACATTTTTAAAAGCCTCGTGTCCTTTCCAGCTTTTAAAGTAGACAGACAAGAAATTTTAATCTGGTTTTAATAACTTACTACTTTCAAACAGCCATTTGTCCACCATCAGCCCAATCACACTAGAAACAATCATTGCCTAGCAATTTTCTGTGAACATTGCGTTTTGATTCTGGTACCACACCACAAATAAAGGGAGCTTCATAGAGTTGTGCCTTGATACTCACTATGTGATTTTAAGCAAGTCACTTAACTTCTGTGTGCCACAGGCGACTTCTAGGACCATTTCTCCAAAGGCTAATGGAACTACCTGACTACACTGACAGAATCACAAGATCTTCCACATATTTAGGCACCACACTCTGCACTAATTGCATCTTCATATTATGTTGGAGAAATTACTTCCACTAGCTGTTTGACTTGGTATAGGGGGTTGTAGTGAGGACTTCTATTAGTTTAGTCTTTTCCATCTTAAACTGGGATTCTGAGGAATAAACTGAATCATCAGTTGTCAAGACAGAATTGTTAAACCCCAGCAAATGTCAAAAGTGATGGGCAATAGTAGCATTCCGAAGACTTATTGTAAAATTCCAGTTTTACCTTAACTCCTGACTTCACTTCAAAACTGTTACCCATCCAGTGAATAAAGTTGGAAAGAAAATGCTTGATTGATGTTCTGTTGACTTCTAAACTTATCTAAGTGGGGAATATAAGCAAAGGCTATCCCTGTTAGGTGTTTCATACAATATCCTATCCAAGTCTTAACAAGTACCAGGGACAAAGAATTGTTACTACTACATAACCTGATTTTATCTACCTTCCTTTGTCATGAAGTTAAAAGGTGACTATGATTAAAACCAAGTTGAGGGGAGCTGGAGGGTGAGAGAGAGAGAAAGCGCTCTCACAATACTGAGAGGGCAGCAAGGACCTCACATGTTATCTCAGGGTCAATGAGACCCAGGTTCAACTCCTCACTGACATAGACTGTCAGTGGTCACTTGGACAAATTATTAACTTCTAGGTCCTAAGCAGTCAGGGTCAGAAGTTTCAGAAAAGCTACTTCTCTTCATGAGCAGTGGACATTTCTTCATCAGGAAGTCCCTATGCCAGTGAAATCAAAGATCTACTAATACTCAATTTGTGAAAATAACAATTAGCCTCTATAAAGCTTTATTCAGGGTGCCTATAATATGGGGTCTTTTCTATAAATTAATCTGGAATTTTATCAATAACAAGAACCATCTGGTATGTTAATGTCAATTCCCTTGGCCTTACCATGGGATTTTATGAACTATTCAGTTATTGGATTAATCAAAACATATAAAAGGCTTTTGTAAAAGCTATTGTTTAATTCAAAAGCTATTTTAATCCTGGCTGTGGACTACAAAAAAACCATGGTAGAAGTGACAAAATGCCTGATAGTGATGAATTGTGTGTTTTATATGTATGTGTATGTGTGTGCATCTATATTATCTAAGTTTATGTCATAGACATATAAAGAATATATATATATATACACACACACACACACACACACAGATATCTAAGTGTTTAAAAGAAAAAATTATAATTTGGTTTGTGCTTATTAGACATTTAAAGAAAACAAGATTCAGATAAGATGAGGAAAATACTTTTTGACTTTTCTCAATTGATTCAAATGAAAGTATTCTTATTACATTATACATTGCAAAAAACATTTCCTTATGACTACTTTAGCTTTGATCATCACTACACTAGCAATAATTAAAAGCCTAGTCTAAGAGCTCTCATTTTATAACTGAGGAAGCCAAGAAGATCCAGAGAGGGGAAATGATTTGTCTGTGGCACACAGAGCAGAACCAGGATCTGAATTCATATTTCCCGCTCCAAGTCTAGGGATCCTTCTGCTCCATTCACTCTATTTGTTGCAGTGTCTTGCTCAGGGATAGAAAGGAAGGCAAAGACAGCTAAACTTGGCAACAGAAAGCTCTTGGAAGCTGTGCGTGTTGCAGAGTGGAGCTAGCCCACACTTTTTATTGCTTCTAGGTGAGCACTGCATTTGACACCACAGGAGCATTCTCCAAAACATCTACCTGCGCACCCCATCCTCTTCTCAATTGTTAATAGCAGCAAACGGCTAATCTTAAAATTGCATGTGGGAAAGCATCAGGAGCTCTTAGGACATACTTATCTGTAATCCAAACAGGATGACTGAAGCAATAGTAGAAAGGACAATGGCTGCTGCTGCAGAAAACCCTTTCATGATATTATCTGTGTATTTGACCACAATAGAAGTATAAAGTCCTCCAACACTGGCAAGCACTGCGGTAGAAACAGAAATAAGAGAGTCACTAAGCAAAAAATGCTGTTGAGGTGAATTTTCAGAGGAACTTCACTTTCCAATTTTAGGGAGCCTCTGGCAAATAAATGCCAGTGAACACTCATCATTTCTTCATAATAAGGTTTCCTCTTCAATGGCCAAGGGGTTGTGACGCAACCAACTCTCAACTATACAAAGAGTTTCCCTCTAATAAGTTTTCACCATGGAGGAACTAACTTTGAGACAGCTACACCACTAAAGCAAGTCAATCAAGTCAACATTCTGTTCTCTGATGTACACAGGAGTGAAAGAGTCATTTCAAAATACTGCGACATCTCAAAATGGATTCTTAGCAAAGTAAACCAACTGCGGAGATACTTACAGATCACAAACCAGACGTAGTATGTATAGCCATGAAAAAATCCCTTTTCTATAACTTCTGCTCCATCTGACATGTAGACAGCAGCGAGCGTCACTACAATCCCAGATAAATACATCTGGATATTTCTCACCCATAAGGAAGTATCAGAACTCTTTAAAACTTTTTCAAAATATACTCCTGGGGGAAAAAGGCATATAAATAACAAACCGTAAATACCATTAAAGACAAATCCAAGAGAAAAAAATAATTAACTGACACTAATAGTTTCAAATAATTAAACTGCCTCTTTACTGCCATCACTTAAGTGATGCATATTTATCTACAGCACAGGTCCCACGTGCAGCCCAAGTCAGATTAAAGTGTGATTGGGGAATGCTTGTGGAGATAAATAAGAACATAATAAAACAGATAATACCACATTTTAAAACTTAAGTCGGGCCGGGGCCCATAGTGCCTCCTTATGTAAAATGTCACGGTCTCAGATCTATTCAGGTTGAACACCACTGATTCTGTGGGGTCACAACTTTTCCAGAACTGGCTTATTAAAATCTCCAATAAAATATGAGCTGCCTGGGTGTTTGGCGTTTGTTATAATAACAATAATGATAGTAGCCTCTGCCATCTTCATAGACAGTGCTTTTACACAGTATCTCCTTCAATCTTCACAACAATCCAATGAAGTAGATGTTGTTATCTTTTTTCCACAGATAAGGGAGGGATAGGTTAAGTAATCTGCTCGGAGTCACACACAGCTATAAGTATCTGAAATTCTTCCTAACTTCAAGTAACGAACTCTATCCACTCCCTAGCTGCCTTCCTGTTATTATTAATACATATACACAGTAACTTGTGACATGGATTTCCTAAAGCTTTATATAAAACTTAGCCTTGACTGTACATTTTATTATTTTTTAAACTCCTATGTTCTGACTTAGAATTGATACCAAATATTGGTTCCAAGGCAGAAGAGCGGTAAAGGCTAGGTGACTGGAGTTAAGTGACTTGCCCAGGGCCACATAGCTGTAAATTGTGAGGCCACATTTGAACCCAGGACCTTTTGTCTTCAGGCCTGGCTTTTTAGCCACCAAGCCACTTAGCTGCCTCAATTATACATTTTAAAAAGGGGACAAAAAGTTTTTATGTTTATTATCTTCTAAGGGCAAAATGCCTTTAATATAGCAAGGTTGGTTCACATTAGGTTCTCTGGCCCATTTTAAGACAATGAAAGTTTTACTGCTGTCAGCTGGAAAACCATAAAAAACAGTGAGTCATTTCCTAATAAGACCAATCTAATAAATGAAATTTGCAAACTAATCCTAAATCATATTTTGATTGTTTACAGTATAAATGATATAACTAAACTAGAATTTAAAGCTTAAGTTTTTTTCATTTAATTGTAACTCATTCCTTAATACTTATAAAATGCTATACATGTTTTGTCATTTTAAGTTTCTTATTGTGTATTGCTTCCAAGGCAGAAGAGTGGTAAGGGCTAGGCAATGGGGGTTAAGTGACTTGCCCAGGGTCACCCAGTTGAGATGTGTCTGGAGACAAATTTGAACCCAGGCCTTCTATATACCCACTGAGCAATCTAGCTGTCCCGACAGAAATTCAAAATTGAAAGGAAACTCTGTGACCATCTAGTCCCCAATCTATATCCGATGGCAAGTGGTCATTTAGACTGTCTGCTGGCCTATGGTGTGAGCAAAACAACTCTATCCCCAGCCAATCTATTCCACTTTTCAAAGCTGCAGTTGCTAGGAAGTTTCTACGTCAGCTTACATTTGCCTCTTGCCTCTTTCTGCCCCCAACCTCAGAGAGGACAACACTAATCCCTCTTGCAAGAAGCCGCCCTTCACAGACTTCAGCATGGCTGTGATCTACCCTTGAGTCTTCTCTCCTGTGGGCTAAACAGCCCCAGCTCCTTCCACTAATGCCCACATGGCACAACCCTGAAATCCTCTGCCCTCTGGGCACTCCATCTTAGCAGCATCCTTATAAAAACGTGACCCACCACGGAACCAGATACTCCAAATATGCGGTGAGAACAGCAGAAACGCTTTATTTCTAGAATCTGTGCCTCGATGGCAGCTAAAATGGCCTAAGGATACATTAACTTCATTGGCTGCAGGGGAACACCATTTTTATTTGCACTCTGGTAAAACTGCTCTATCGGTTAGAGAGGTATCGCTGTCCAGCCATGCCTCTCCCATTCTGTTCTTTGATTATTTGAACCCTTGTATAATAATTCATATTTATCTCTACTAAATGTTACCTTTCTTGATGTGGTCCAATGTTTTATTTAAGTTGTCAATAACTTTGAATGCTATCATTTAGTATCTGAGGTTTCCTTCCTAGCTGAGGTATTCCACAGGAGACCTTCAAAAGGTAACATCAAAGCAGCCATTCAACCAGTTCTGAATCCACGTAATGGTGCTATCATACCTGCTTCACAGTTCTCAGCTTTTTCTATAAAATCACAAGTCTTAAATTGGGGCATTTATTTTACTTTTTTAAAAAATGTTATATTTAAATGTAGAACAAACATCAGTCAAAACGTATTAAAGCACCTTCTGTGTGCCGAACAAAATGCTAGGCTCTAAGGGTACGAGGACAAAGAATGAAACAATTACTAGCACACAGAATACATGTTGATATGAGAGACAAGCACCATAAACACAGATGGCATCGATGTCAAGTTAATAAATACAGATATACACAGGAGTTCCTAACTCCCAGAAAGGAGTGGCACGTGAGAGGCTTGGGGCAGGGAGGACCTTTAGGACGCTTGGCAAATAAGGGCCTGAACTAAGGCAGTGGCTATGAGTGGGGAAAAGGGTGGACAGATGTGAGATGGCAAGGAGAAACAGCGTGGTGTGGACACTGATCTGGAGATGTGGGTGAGGGACAGCGACAGGATAACCCAAGACCGCAGGCCGGGGAGACCGTTAGGATGGCGGTACGTTCACAGAAATACTAAAGAGTGGAAGAGGAAGGGGGCTGGGTGGGAGAAGAGAAAGATAAGTTTTGTAGATGGCCAGGACAAGGCAGATGGATCCATCTTAGTTGCATGAAATTCTCAGCCAATAGGTTATGGCCTACAGGCTGCCACATCCATTTCTTTCTCTCTCTTTTTTTTTAACATCTTTCTTAAGGGCCAGAGTCCTCTGGTTTTGAGGCTACTTCTTGCTACTTCCTTTTGCTACTCAGATCTTTTTCATTTATTTTTCAGGATTTCAGTTGTATTGAGGAAGGCTGGGGTGGCTAGAACTGTTTACCTGATAAGTGTAGCATTACTATATTATCCTTAGAATACAAGTAAAGGATGAAGCCTACCTTGAGTTTAAGCCATTACTATATGCATTTCCTAAAGGTAAGGGGATAAAAAATGAATTTTTATGCTTGCATCTTAAAACTTTAATGAGATATCCTCTATGAGAAAGTCAGACAGTAATAATTGGGGGGGGGGGGGAAGGAGAGGGGACTTAGCAATTGTGATAAAGCCAGACAAACAAACATTCCTCACTTACTGTGTTTTTCAATCTTCTAATGCTGAAAGAAAGCAATATTTTTCAGATTTACCTGCAAATCCTGAACATAGCACAGCAATAGCTATAGCACCAAATCCTAACAATGGATTCTGCTCAACCTGCAACATTAACAAAAACTGCAAGTTAGTTAAGAGATTTTTGAGCCATCCAAATGTTCATTAATTGCATGAAAATTTTGTTGTCAGGCAATGCTCTCCTTATGAGGCTAGGACTGAAGAAAAGTATGCTATAACCTAACAGGATCTGATTAAACATGGCTTGTTGCATAGATTTCAATAAACTTTCAATACTTTAAAAGTCTATAATTTCATTCACATGGTTAGTCCCTGTACCAAAACATTTGACAATACTCCTACAATAATTTAGGCGCCTTTCCAAATTTACCTAGGCTGGTCATCAGACAACAGACATACAATGTACCACTGAGTCCATACTTGAGGTCTTTCCAGCTTGTAGCATCTCCCAGAGCTTGCATTCTATTGGCAAAGTCTTAGAGAATCTCCACGCTATACAGATATATCAGAGTAGGGCCTTAGAGAAAAAGATTTGGATATGCCAAGCATTAAATCATGTCCCCCCCCCAAATATAACTATGTACAATAAAATTCTGATAAAACATTATTAGACATGTCCCTCAACCTCAACAGTGTCTAGTACAATGCCTCAAATATAGTAGGGGAAATAAATATATGTTGATTTTCCATTCTCCTACCAAGTCAATGCTAGTCTTATCACTCTGTGCCTGAATACTACAATAACCTAACTGGTTTCCTATCCTCCAGGCTTCTCTTCAATTCATGTTGCACAAGGAAGCCATATTAATCTTCTGGAAGATAACTGGTTGATCATATCCATTCCTTATTTTAAAAAATCTCAACTGGCTTCCTGCTGCCAGTAGGAAAAAAAAAAACAAATTGTAGTCTGCTATCAAGGACTCTTCTATGCTTTCACCATGCTGGCTTATGAATTCCTGAACAAAGCTTGTGATTTCTTGCCCTTGCACCTTCATTCACAATGTTTCCCTTGCTTGGACTACTATCTTTGCTCCTTTCTAAATCTTAGCCAGTTCTTCAAAATCTATCTCAAATGTCATTTCCTTAAAAAATACTGGGAAAACTTGATTTGTTGTTTTCTTCTAGTTGCCAACTAGCTGTACCTTTAAATATCACCCAAAACTCGTTTCTAGTGAATTAAGCTACCATAAAAGACAAGAGATGAAACTGGTCTTTGACTCTTAAACTTCCCAAGACTCTTCCTCCCTGTTGCAGAGGCAACCTCTTTTGGGAAACAACTGTTACTGAGAAGTATAAGATGCATCAGTCAATTGGATATGGAGATGCATAGTAATCCTAATAGTCTCATACACAACAGAACTTTTCAATGTTTTAAACTGATTTCATATCCATCATGCATTTTATCAGTGGACTCATGCCTCCCCCATAGCTATTTAAATTTGGACAAACACATTACTGTTTAATGTTGATCTGTGAAAAGGGTAAAGTTGGCCCAGAAAAGTATTTAGCTGCTACAGTTATTAGGCTTCTTGGCATTTGTGCATCACAGTGGGGGATGCTGCTAACAGTATTCACTTGCATCCCAGATCCTTTGGAATGTGTAAGATTTTATGAGATCAGAGTATAGACAAACTCTGAATAGAAAAAGTCTTTACCTTTCCCTGTTTCTAGGAACATAGTGGGAAAGATTAGAAAGGGTTTGATTATTAATTAAGAGTAATAGAAAAACCATAGAGATTTAAAAATATCAATGATAAACATGGAGAGATTAGCAAATGGCTTTTTTGGTTTTTTAATTGACCTTTAAGATTATTTTACACTAAGGTACCACCTCATACCTATCAGATTGGCCAATATAGCAATAAAGGAAAGTGGTAAATGTTGGAGGGGAATGTGGAAAAATTGGGACACTAATGCATTGTTGGTGGAGTTGTGAACTGTTTCAACCATTCTGGGGGGCAATTTGAAACTATGACCAAAGGGCTATAAAACTATACACACCATTTGATCCAGTAAGTCTGTATCCTGTTATTAAGAAGAAGTAAGTTTAATAGGAAAATGAAGGTTTGCAGAGTACAGAGACACGAGGCCAGCAGGGAAAGGATCTGGAATGCTGCAGGGAGGAGGTAAGCTGAAAAACTCAGACTGTTGGAGCTGTCTCTCTCTGGATTTGAACATGGAGGGAGTGGATGCTGAGTCCTGAGGGTTTGACCCTGCTGAGTCCTGAGGGTTTGACCCTATCCTTATTGCTGCCTGTGTTGCTGTCCTTATTCTGTGTGTCCTGAAAGAAGATCTTAAGAGCCTGTCACTATCCTGAATCAACATCAAGCTGTCAGTAAGGAGAGATCTGAGTCCATCTGGGCTTGGGACTTTTCCCTGGATCCCTGCTTGTTCTATTATAGACCAGTATCTCTAGTTACAACCAAGAGAGGATTCTAGTACAGGCTATATAGAACAGGAACTGTTGATTTTTTTTTACATTTTTTGTTTTTATTACATTATTCACTGATTCATTTACATTATCCTCATCACATGCAATACATATAACCATAAACCCATTTTGAAATGATTTAACCAACACTGGAGAACTCTTGGTAAACCTTCATAATGAACAGGCACCCTTGTTCTGATCCCCCTTCTGGCAACCAGCTAGCTCCTGACTTTATCCAATCCTGCATAGTTGTCAAGTCTGGATCTTGCATTCCCTGACAACAAGCATTTATACAACTATTTTAATTACCCTGTCCTTGATATGAGGAATATCTATTTCTATTATTATCGTTGTTGCTGCTGCTATTATTGTTATTTTGCCATCCAAAAGAATTTTGTCTCCAGCCATTATTAAATCCATTATTTCTATTCAGTTGTCTAGAGAATTGTCCCCTAAACTGCCAATCTCTAACAAAATATCCCGCCTGGTTGCTTGAGTAACATCTGAGAGCTTCTGACCTTTGCTGTCTGGGTACAAACTGTTTTTTAGGCTGTGTATGAGGGAAAGACCAGAAGCAATGGAAAGACTGAATTTGAAGGACTATCTCAGGAGAAGAGGAAATGGAACCCCAGTTGACAGCGGGGGATGGTATGGAACTTTTCAGCCAAGCTCAAAAAAACAGCAGTTGGAAAGCAGAAAGGTTCTTTGCTTCTTGAGCTGGGAGGAAAGGGAACTACCCTTTGCTGTGAAGATACCCATTTTCTCAATCCTTTTGCCTGAGCCATAGAAGATCTTGTCTTTCAACTGGTGACACCTTTTAGGATAAAGACTTTTTTCCTCTTAAAGGAACCTCAGAGCTTATTCTAAAGAGGACTCCCTGGTTCAAGCCCCAAGATCTGTACAGGAGATAGCAAGGGATTTCCTTTTCCCTCTGTCCTCATTACTCTTCGCCCCTTTATACCTAAATAGCCATCTTGACTTTAATAGAGACTTTAATCAGATTCAATGTGTTAGGAGGGGAACTTCAAAGAACATCATTTCAAGAAGAAGGGCTGAGGGGAAATTTAACTTACCTTTTTAGTCCAGTCAAAACTGACTCCATTTGTTAACAACCCAACTTAGGGGAAGGGGAGGAAGGAAGTGGTATTATTTTATATTTATTCCCCAAGTAGCTGGCAACTTTGATTCCTTCTCACTTTCCCCACTAATACAATTTTGGCACCCCAGATGGGACAGAGGTTCTTCCTTTAGCTTTATTTCATCTTAGAACTAGGCCTAGAGGAGACTTCCACATCTCCCTATCGAAAGCCCCATCTGCACATTGAAATTCTATATGGAAAAACATTGTGGCATGGATGAACAGCGAAACCATCTTATATATCCATGTTAAAAGGAGAATGCCAACTTCACACCTATCTAGTAGAAATACAAAATAGGTTGGAAGAATTAAGAAAGCTAGGATTGTTAATCCAAAGAGCACCACTGGACTTCTCACTACACAATATCAAGCCTGGAGATAAAGTGTATGTGAAAAATTTTGTTAGAGAAACATCTACTGAACCAAGATGGAATGGCCCTTTGGAGGTGGTTTTAACTACTCCTACGTCCATCAACGTTTCAGAAAAAGATCAGTGCTTTCATGCCCATAAAACATTATACCCATAATATTGACAGCAATATAGAAGATCTAGAGAAACATCCTAAAGAAAATGCAAAAGAAATATCAGAATCTGAAGAAATGCCAAATGCCCTAGCAACAACTGGAATTGTCCCTATAAATGAAAATAACGAGAACGAGAGTGAAGAAGAAATAATAGAATAAATGCACTGCACAAAAATATAGGATGAATCTATGTATCAAGAATATAGCTCCAAATAACAAATCTCTGCTAATATAAGAATAAATCTCTTCCAACCAAGAAAAACAAATTTCTGTTAAAATAGAACAAGAATCTCTGCTAACACAAAACATCATAATCTCTGTTTGGATCAACAATCAAGGTTAAATCAAGAATAGAAAAAAGTTTCCATCTCCAGATATCCAAATAACAAAATTACAAAATCATATCCAAATTCAAAATCTCAACATCTAAATCATATTAAAATCATATGATATCTACAACAAATTGTAAAAACTTCATTGCATACAATCATACATGAAGATTGCATAAGACTTATATGCATGCATGAAGATTTACTTACATACATGCACATGCACACATGAAGAAAATAAATCTTATATACACGCACATGATAATCTTACATGCATGATCCTGTATGTTAAAATCATCAGAGAACACAGTACTTCAATCAAGGTGAGACAAGAGGCAAATATGTATGCTGCACAGAGGAAGCTACAGGACCTATATATAGCTGCTTCAATCAACACCAAGAACACCAAAAGAACTTTAAAATCAAAGACTGATAATGATAATGGGTCACGTAACATTATTCATCATACATGTTAATATCACATATAGGGCAATGCATTCACATATCCATTAAAATCATAACATGAAGAGGATTCAATGACAGTAAGTAAACAGGCAACAACACACAATTAATACATATACATTCATTCATACTGATATTTTTGCGTTGTTTCATACATAAGATCAACCCATTTGAGCTTCTGCAGAACTCAGGCAGGCAAAAATATACAAAGATTCTTGTCTGAATGACTTCTGGTCAGAACTCATGTAAAAATGTATCATAGTTGTACATATGTAAAATGTGTATAGGAAGACAATGTACATTTGTATGATGCTAATGAATTAACTTACTAATATAGCTTAAGAATACTAATATATTAATCATTAACACATAGGGAAAGATTAGCTTAGGGAAGTTTGAAACAAGATAGATTAGGGACAGGATGATACTATATCTTATAAGTTTAAAAGACATATAGTTAACTTAGGAGTTAATAGAGTTCGTAAGAGTTGATAGTACAATCGTTATGGTTCATTGTGATAGGAAGATTTAGTTTGTTACAGAAAAATGCTACAATTGGTGAATCTATTGCTATGTTCAATAATACCTCTGTTTTTGAATGAATTTTCCTACCCTCCCACTTTCCTTTAACCCTAATCTTAGCATAGACTTTAGAGAGAATAGGATATTGAGAATACATTAGGATTTGTTATTTTGGGGTGGTGGTGGAATATTTAGGATAGTATATTTCATAAGATAGGTAGTTTTTACCACACTGCATGAATTCCTAACAAATAATCTCCTAATATGAGCAATAGTTTCCTCAGATAAAACTTCCAGTCCCAAATGAATTTCAGCCACATTCATTAAGCTATCTACAAATGTTGCAGGTGACTTGCCAAACTCCTGTCTTTATTCTCTTAAATTTAGACCAGGAGTCAGGTCTTTTGGAATGGGCCTTCATAGCCTCTAAAATGAATTCCCTAATTTGGCCCAGAAATCTGTAATTGTATACTGAATTCAATTCAAATATTCAAATTCTTTTTTTTAAACCCTTACCTTCCGTCTTGGAATGACCAATATGGAAGTGTGTTTTGCATGACAATAAAAATATATATATATTTTTAAAGGCTGTTTAGGTCATGAAAAATCTTAAATTAAAGTCACCTTTCTTTTATAATAGCAGATGCAAGTTGCTAAAATGAGCCTTCATCAACAAGGCTATAAAAATGTGGAGTTAAGCAATTTGCAATTAGTAGTTTTGCTATGCATGACATTCCTTACCAATACTTTGGTAGCTTGAGCTGGTTTCCACTGAACAAGCGTGACTCCAGCACACAGCATAAAAACTGAAATCCACTGTAATTTGCTGAGTGATCGGTTTAACATTAAAACAGTACATAAAGCAGTACAAGGGATCTTTAATTGGTAGGTCACCTAGAAGAGAAAAAAAAAACACAGGATGGGTAGTTAATGTAAATCTCTAAATGGAATAAAAAACACAAAATCTTAATTTTCTCATTTCATTTTTAGAAAATATTTGCAAAACTATTCAGAGATACAATAATTTATATTCAGTTTTTGGTAGAAAAAGATTTTGGATTAATTTGTATGAGATATAATAATTAAAGTTTTATTGTTTTCATTAAGCCCACTTACCTGGTAGACTGCTGCATCCAAATTGCTAAGAGCTAAGAAAGCCATGTTGTTCTGAACAGCATATACTAGAGATGGTACACTCAACTTCATCAGTTCCTTTGGGCTTCCTAAGACATTTTCTTTTAAAGAAGTCTTGAATCTACCCACACTACCAGTTTCTCTTTAAAAAAAAAAAAAGAAAAGGAAGATATTAAATCCAATCTGGATGGCTTCCCTCATGCTAAGCATAGTCTATATGCTCTATTATAGTTCCCTGATATAATTTAGCAAATATGATTTTAATAACTCAGGTAATTTTAGAATGATTAAAAAGGAACACTGAAGACAAATGAGGCTTCCAATAATACACCAAAGGAAAAGAATAACGGATACCAAGTTTTATTTTTGAAAAATGTAAAAAAATAATAATCATGTTTGACATCAACAGAATTCCAGAGGCTCATCTCTCTTCTGAATATGCTCCAATACTAAGATGAAAGGGAAATGGAATAGTATACGATGTCTATAAAAGATGAGCTTGAATCATTTTACGTTTCAACTACATAAATTTCCATTCTTCTCTGATTCCCCAATGCATCATGGTCTAAACTGCTGAAATTTTTTCCACTAAATAAGTTACACATCCCATATTTTCTAAAAATGTCTTTTAATTATCTCTTTTAAAAAGTTTTTGCTGGGGGGTGGGGGGGGGGGAGGAAAAGAAAATTATCTATGTCTTTAACGAATAATGCTTGGAAATGATCAAATAAAATATATTAAAAAAAAAAAGTTTTTGCTATAAACACTATTTAGTTAGGAATTAAGCTATTTCATTATATGAAGGTTACATTAATGAATTAAACATATCAATGTATATATATATACACATATATAAAACATTATATAATATAATGTGCTTGGTGCATAGGGACAAGAGGCTCCAAATAAGAGGATGAACCCAAGGGATTTGAAAACATCAGAAAATGTTACCAAATGAAGTTGAAATTAATAAACAGCTCAAATGAATTCAATTAATTATCTAAAAACTTCCCAGGAAATTGTACACATAGCAATGTTTTATAAATGTGCTGCCAAGAAGGGCATGGCATTTCCTCAATCTCCTCAAGAAGCCTCAGGCCTGCTTTTTAAACATAACTAATAAAAGACAAGCCATAATGCTATATAATTTGCCACATGCTTATTATCAGGAAGCTTTATAATAATAATAATAATAAAAATAGGAACTTTGGAAAAAGTTAAATAAAATTTTTCTCAATATTCAGATACTGCATCTAACAAACATTTCAGGCACTAGAAAAATATTTTCTATACTAAAATAAATTATTCTTTAACCACAGCCTCAGGAAAAGCATTCCAGAAGAAACTTTTCTTATTAATTTTATTTTCTAAATACCTTCATACCAAGAAATAAAATGCTTCTACATAGTTTGCACTGTCATTCAAAAGGACTATCCACCATTGGTCACTAATAAGCATTCTGATTAATCAATGTATCTTATTCATTTGAATCCATCCATTAGAATCTCCCAGTCAAAGAGAAAAACTAAAAGTTCTGGAGCCTATAAAAAACTGAAGACCAGACTTAGAAGTGATTTGATCCTACAAAAGTACTGCCCCCTGACGATATCCTGCTGAAAGAACCAGCCCAATTCCTTATTCTTTTTAATGTCATGATACTGTAAATTTAAGTTAGACAGGTCCCCAGATAACATACACAGTCTGTGCTGGAGCCACATACCTAGTTCAGGAGCACCTGCAAGGGCTTATGCTCTCCTGTAGCAGCCTTATAAGTCACCAGACTAGGACATTAAGGAAGAAAAAAAACACTTTGTGGTACTACAATGAAGGCAGGATTGAATATAGTAAGACCATAGGGCAAAGTATAAACTGCTATGTGAGGTAAGAGGAAGGAAAGATCATTTCTGAGTTGGGAAAATCCATTTCCTGGTTGAGTGAACTTTTGATCTACACTTTGAAAACAAACAGAATTTCAAAAAGCAAGGTGGGCAGAAGGAAGGTGGCATTGTAGACCTAAGTAATGTCATAATTAAAGGCAATGAAGCAAAAGCTGTTAGAGGAAACAAAGGACACCAACCAAATTGTCTAGTTTGACTAAAGCCAAGCATATATAAGAGGAGATTGTATGAAATGAATCCAGAGAGATAAAGGAGATTCGAGTTATAGAGGGCTTTAAATAGCAGGGTAAAATGCTCAGACATTATTTGGTAAGTCATAAGTTTTAAGCAGAGGTAAACCTGGATTGTCAGATCTATGTAGAAGACAGACTTGTTGGCAGCAGTAAATAGAATGGACTTGAGGTAGGAGACCAGTTAGGGAGCTATTAAATTAATCCTGTGGGCAGTAATGAGAGGCTGTTCTAATGGCAGTAAGACTAGAAAAGAAGGACCTACTTGATAAGACATTCTGGAATCAACAGGATTTAGCAAATGGATAGATAGAGCAGTTTAGTCAGGCATCCTCCAAGCATCTATTGAGTGCTTTCCTAAGTGTTAGGGATACAAAGGTAGACAGTAACACAGCCCCTTCCTCAAGTAGCTCACATTCTAATGTAAATAACTAGGTACTTATGAGATGTATAAAGTTAGGGATCCTTAACTCTTTCGTGTCAGAGATCCCACACCTCTCAGAATATTTTTAATGGATAAAAAAACATAAGATTACAAAGAAAAATAATTATATTGAAATAGAGTTGTTCAGATATTAAGATTTGGACAGTGGGTAAGAACTCCTGGGATAGATGGAAAGTAATCATGGAGGAGAGTAACATTTGCTGTTAACAATTGTAAACAAAGGCTTCCTACAGAAGACTGGATTTGAACTGAGTCTTCAAAAAAGCCAGGGAACTTCAGGGGAACATTCCAAGCATGGTGTATACTGACTACAAAGGCAATGAATGGGTCAGCAGATGGAGTATCCTATATGAAGAACAGTAAGTAACCCAGTATGGCTACATCATAAAGTAGAAAGATGTAAAGTATTAGAGGATTAGAATGGAAGAGACTTGCCATGTTTTTGAAGAGCTTTAAGTGTCAAACAGAAGTAGTCAACACTAAATAAACATTTTCTGGAGGTAAGAGGAGGCTGATAGATAAAATCAGGCTGTATTGGAGAGACTTGAGGCAACAAGAACAATTAGAAGGCAAATGCAATTGTCTAGGTGAGAGAGATAATAAGGGTCTGTACAAGGGTGGTGGCTGTATAAAATGGATAAAGGGGGACATATAAGATAGGGTGATGGTGGAGATGAGATGTTACAATGGACTGGATATCTGGAGGAAGTAGTGGCGAAAAGCCAATGGAGTCATAAGCCTGGGTAACCAAGAAGTTGATGCCCTTAAACAGTAATGGGGAATTTGGGGAGAGATGGGGGAATGACAAAGTTCTATTTTAGACATGAGATGACCAAAAAGGAGTTATCATGATGCAGAACTGGTGCTCTAAAGGGACTTGGGCTAGATACACACAAATATATCCATCTGAATATGTGTGTGTGTATATATATATATATATATATATATATAGAGAGAGAGAGAGAGAGAGAGAGAGAGAGAGAAAGAGAGAGAGAGAGAGAGAGAGAGAGAGAGAGAGAGAGAGAGAGAGAGAGAGAGAGAGAGCTGAATGCACTGGAGCTGATGGGATAAACAAGTGAGACAGTATAGAGCTAGTCTTAACTTTTTTTAGCAGTTTGATAAAATGTATAGACTCCTCAGACTAATATGTTTAAATACATAGTATTATCCAAAAAGTTGTATTAAGGGGCAGCTGGGTGGCTCAGTGGATTGAGAGCCAGACCTAGAGACAGGAGGTCCTAGGTTCAAATCTGGCCTCAGACACTTCCTAACTGTGTGACCCTGGGCAAGTCACTTAACCCCCATTGCCTAGCCCTTACCATTCTTCTGCCTTGGAACTAATACACAGTATTGATTCTAAGATGGAAGATAAGGGTTTAAAAAAAATTCCAATAGAGGCCTTCTGTGGATCCCATGGCTCCCAATTCTTTCCCCTTTCAGATTACTGTCTTCTATGCTGTATATATCTTCTCTGTACCTAGTTAATTACATGTTGTTTCCCTTAAAATGTATGCTTTTTGAAAGTAGAGGTTGTCTTTCTTTGTGTCTCTGATACTTCTTAACACAATGTCTGGCACAGTATCTACCAAATACTTGTTGACTTACTTGACAGATTAAAAAGTGAAAGAAAATAAAGGGTCAAAGAAAACATGGAATTTTAGAGAACAGATGACTGGGTGAATGGTGACAGAAATAAAGAATTCAGGAGAAAATTTGTAGGGGAAAGAAGGATGATTTTACAAAAACTGAATTCAAGGTGTCCCTGGATAAGTCACTTAGAGATTTCCAATAAGCAATTACAAATATGGATATAAAATCCTGAATATATCTTTAAAGTATACAAAAATATTCCTTAAAACCATAGAACTTTGGTGCTGAAAGGGACCTTAGCAAAAAATTTAACCCAACTTTCTGATTTTGTAGATAAAATCTAAAAAGGTTAAGTGACTGGAAATCTTTTTTCAAGGTTCTGTAAGCAATAATATTGATGTAGGTGCTATCTCCATCTCAGATGCAACCCAACTCTAGAACTTAGAAGCTGGCCTTTGATAGCTTCTGGTCAAAAATTCATCAGCCTGTATTCAATGTAATGATGAGCTTCTCCAAACTAGGCTGGTTATTGGGCAAGGCATACAGTCTAATATTGGGCCTTGACTTGAAGCTTTTCCAGTTAGGACCTATAGCACATATGCCCTGTTACCAAAGTTACGGAAAATCCAATCATTTCCAACATGCTGGTTATTATGAAAAGTTACTTTAATGGAAAATGTTCATTATAATTATTTTTTAAATCAGGATTAAACATTTTTTTAAATTTTAAATCTTCATTTTGCTTACTTTTTCCTTTAAAAGAGCAAATATGACATATTCTACTATAATATAATATTTTTTCTCAAGAGAAAAATGTAATAATCTACAACTAGAACAAATACCCTTGACTAAAACTCACATTTCCCTTCAAAGTGCTATGTTATTTGGGCAACACAACATGATTTTAACTCAAAACTCAGTTATCAGAAAAAAAGAAATCCTAAATTTTAGAGATAAATGTAATCATTGAAAATCAAATTTAAAAACTCATTTTTCAGCAAACAGTTAAATTTCAACAAAAACACAAGAGCTATCTAAAGTGATAATACTAAACTATATATTATTATGTCAACACATTCCCCTAGGAAATACTTAATTATGCTCTCCTTTCTCGGACTGTTACCTAGTTAACACCTTGAACCTTCATAATCTCAAAAATAAAAGGAACCTCCAGAATTCATATACTTTAACTCATACCAGAAAGGAATCCCCTCCACAACACACATGACAAGTATTCACTCAGTTTTTGCTTGAAGACTTCCAGTGAAAGAAAAGCCATTACCTTACTAGGAAAATCCATTCTACTTTTGGATATTTCTATTTATTGGAAAGCTTTTTTTTTCTTGCATCAATCCTGTCTGTCTTTCAGCAAATGATATTTGCTGCTCCTACTTCTGCCTTTTAGAATCAATGAGAACAAGTCAAATACTTTTTACACATGAAGGCCAAATATTTGAAGATGACTACTAGAGCCCCCAAGACTTCTTATCCAGCCTACACATTCCCATTTCCTTCAATTAACATGGCATGGTTGCAAGGCCCTTCAATGTCATGGTTGCCCTCTACTTTCTCTTTATCAAAGGCCTTCCAAAAAGGGGCCCATAACTAAAAACAATACCTCAGGAATGGTCTGACCAGGGAAGAGTACAGTAAGACTACTGCCTTTCTAATTCAGGATACCATGCCTCTTTTAAAGTAGCCTAAGTCTGCATTAGCTTTCTTGGCTGCCTTGTCATACTGTTGACTCGTATGGGGCTTGCAGTCCACAAAATTCCCAGATCTTTTTTCAGATGAATGCAGTCTAACCATGCCTCTCCAATCTGTACTTAGGAAATTGATTTATTTTACCCCTATGGGTTCAAATATAGGTGCTTTCAAGATGTTTCTAAAAGCCTTGGAGTCACCTGCAGTGAGACTCATGAAAGAAGTGTTAAGAGAGAAAAAGGATTTGGGACAGAATCTTGGGGAACACTCAGGAGGCATGTAATGGATAATAAGTCAGCAAGGGAGACTAAGGAGTCTTCATATACATTAAGAGGAGAATCAGAATATACCCTTCTGCCCCCGCCCCCAAATCAAAGTATCCAGGAAGAAAGGGTAGTCAACAGTATCAAATGATGCAGAGAGATTAAAAAGAATGAGGGGGGGGGGAGGAGACCATCACATATGGGCAATTAAGTAACTTCAAAGAAAAATTTCACTTGAATGATCATCTGAAAACTCTGATTGAAAGTTTGAAAACATCAGGTACACTGAAGTATTCTTCAGGAGGGAGGAAATTTGGACATGTTTGTAGGCAATAAGAAAGGAATTAGCAAATAGGAATAGACTGAAGATTAAGAAGAAAGGAAACAATCTCAGAAAACAGGAATGAATACTACATAGTGACATATACATCGCACTTTAAAAGTTGGGGCAACTTTTCTTGCAATAATCCCACTATATATACATGCACATATATAAGGTTTAATAAATATTTGTTAAAATTAAATTAAATAAATAGTCCCAGGATAGTACTATCTCCACTTAACAGATAAGGAAAAACTACTTAGAAGTTTAAATGACTAGTTAAGGTATACAGCTAATAAATGTCCGGACCAGGACACAAATTCAGATCCCCTAACTAAAAGAAGTATGTATAGAAAGTTTTAAATCTAACTCATCCTCATCATCATGTGTTCTAACTTTATTTGCCTACAATATCATATCTCCAAATATGTCCAATATGGAACTCATTATCTTTCCCCCACAATCCTACTCCCTTCCTACTTTCTCTATTACCATAGAGGACAACACTGCCCCATCACACTTTTTCCCCCCTTGGGACATAAAGAGTATGTAGGAGTCATCTTGGATTCCACTATTTCTCACTGCTCATATCCAATTTTTTGCCTGTCAATTTCACCTTTGCATCATCACACTAATATATCCCTCCCTCCTCTGCCACTGCCACTACTGTCATTCCACTCTCATCAGTCATGCTTAGATTACTGTCTGTTGGTGGATCTACCTACCTCAAGTCTCTCCCCACTTCAATCCATCCCTAATTTATCCACCAAAGTGATTTTTCTAAAGCCTAGGTTCAACCACATAATCCTCCTACTCAATAACCTCCAATGGCTTCCTATTGCCTTCAGAAGCAAATATAAATTACTCTGTTTGGCATTCAAAGCCTTCTATACCCTAACCCCTTCCTTCCTTTCCAGACTTCTTATACCTTACTCTTTCATCCAGTGACAAATGACATTCTGACTGTTCCATGAGCAAGACACTCCATCTCTTAGACAGTCTTGGCTGTTCCCCCATGCTTGCAACTCTTATCTCCTCCACTCCAACTACTAACCTCCAAGGCTTTCTTTAAGTCCCAACTAAAATCCCACCTTCAAAAGGAAGCCTCTCCATCTCCTCTTAATTCCAATGCCTTCCTTCCTTCTGTTAATTATTTCTTATTCATCCTGTTTGGAGATTGTTTGCATGCATTATAAGCTCCTTGAGAGCAGTGGCTATCTTATGCCTCTTTTAGTAACCCTACACACAGTATCTAGAACATGTTAGGCACTTAATAAATGTTTACAGATTTATTCAACTATCAGCCACAACATTTCCTTCCCACTATATGTGTGTGTGTGTGTGTGTGTGTGTGTGTGTGTAAGGCAACACAGTTCAGTAGAAAGAGAACTAGGTAAGAAGTCAGGGGCCTGGATTCAAGTCCTGGTTCTTTTACTTGCAGAGACCTGCCCAAGGTCACACAAGTAGTACCTCTCAGAGCATCAGTTTCCTTATCTCTAAAACGAAGGAGTTAAGAGTAAGTGACCATTTAAAGTCCTTTCTAGTACCAAATGTATGGTACTATGTTATCTTAGAGGGGACTCCAGATTCCAAAATTTTTAAAGGCAAAAAATAAAATTAAAATGAAGATTACTGAAAAATTTGGGAAGCTAAGAGAGCTAATTATAAACAGAAATATCCATCTTAATGGCAAAATGAGCTATGGTATAAAGTTATATTATAAAATGATAATCTTACATAGTATTGATGAAAGAAAAAATAGGAACTGTCAGTTTCCTAAATTAACTTTCACTTTTCCTAAATTAATTACTAAGTTGAACTGTTATGTAAGATAAGAGAGATTTTACATGGATAAGAGATCATCTCTTGGAAAGACCTGCTGAAGGAAGAGTGGGGGAAGGGAAAGAAAAAAAGCTGAGAGTTCTAAGGAAGGAACAGAGGCTTGGAGACCTAACTGGCAACTCACTTCTGGCTTGAGAAAGGGGAGGATAGAGGTGGATTCCCTAAAGCTAAGGAGAAATCTCTTTGGAGATCAACTGTCCTTTCTGGACCCCTGAATACCTCCAATCATACTCACCATGACAGCAGGCTAAAGTCCTCAGTGAGATTATGGATTGGGACTTTTTGAAGGAAGTCATCCACAGATCTCTCTCAAGGATTTCTCTCTCTGTCTCTCTCTTACCCATCCCTGGACTCCTACATTCAAGTTTTAGTTAGCTTAAGAGTAGGGACTAAAAGCAGTTGGCAAGAAAGAGATATCAAGGCTGAGAAGTATTGAACCCCAGACTTTGGAGGGCCAACCTGCTAGACGGGATAATTTGTAGGGCTTCCTTGTTTACCCACTTCCCTACTTGAATCCCAATAAATCACCTGTTACTCAAGATTTAGGACTGGGCCAATCTCTAAACAACATAGTCAAAGGGATTGAAGATTTGGGGGGAGGTGGGTCACACCTCTCCCCAAAAGGGGGCTGACATCTAGATCCCAGTGATTTAAGATTGCCTGAACCAAGGAACTGACATCTTTCCTTGGCAGCTGAGTAGTCCTAAGATTCTGAAAGGGACTGACAGTTAGTGTCCCAGGGGGAAGCAGAGGCATAAGAAACCATCTTGCCTCTCATGGACAGATTGGACCTCAGGAGCCTTAGGCTGAGGGAGGCATCTTGTCATCTCACTAAGACATTCCCTCTCTAGACTCCTGTCTTCCATCTCCCAGAAAACATTCTCTGGGGAGACATATTTCCCTTATAAGGATACAGGATTTGGCTATCTCCCCCAAGAAGGAAGGGAGGAGAAGAAGGATCTCTTCACTCTCTCAACCCCATTCCCTCTTTCTCTCCATCATCATTGTCCCTTCTCCATTCGCCTGTATTACAGTTAGGTTCAATCTAGGGTTCAGTTTCATAAATCCTAAACTGGAACAAATAAAAAGTCAAGAGGGAATACTGAAATCAAATTCCCCCCCCCCCAAATCCTACATTAATAAAGGATTTTCCAATTAAATTCCATAATGGCTTCTGCAAAATGTTTTCACACACCAAAAAAATCAACACATAATAATTTACCCTGTTTAGACAAAATAGGTTTTGTGAAGGATATGATTGATCCTTATCTTAGGGGTGAGAGAAGATGATAGAAGTCTTTTAAGTATTTGAAGAGTTGTATCATATGTAAAAGGAAAAAGACTTATATAGCCCCAAGAGTGGAAATTGCAAACAGACTTCAGCTTTACATAAGAAAAAACTCCCTTATAGTTACAAGGATTCTTAAGCTGGGGACCACAGACATCCAGAGTATCTGTGGAGATATTTCAGGGTTTCTGAGATTATAGACAGGGAAAAAAATTAACTCTTATTTCAGTATCATTGCTTTCCTTTGGAGTATTATATAATTTTATGCATTTAGAAAATGATTGTGAGAAGGGTCCATAGATTTCAGATTACCAAAGGACACGACACAAAAAACGGTCAAGATCCTCTGAATTAGGGCAGTCTCAAAGTGGGATAGGCTCCCTTGGGATCCTAAATTAGTGTTCTCCTTCACTAGAGTTTTGCAAGCAAAAGTTGAATAACTACTTCTCAGGTGTATGTTGGAGCAATTTCCTAATCCAATACAGGTTGGTCTAAATGGTCCTCTGAGAGGCATCTTCCATGCAAATTTAGTGTTTATTCCCCCTCTCCTTGTAATATACTCCTTGAAATCACAATATTAAGAACTTTTTAGTAATACCATTTTCAACCAATACTACTTCCTAAGTAAGTTAATCAGTAAGTAGTTATTATGCACTTACTTTGTACCTAGAACTATACTAAGCACTGGGAATAAAAAAGCAAAATGTCAAAAAAATATGTAATTCCATATAGTAAAATCCCATCAACATGGCCATTAATTGGGAATTTGCTACATTACATTATTTTCATTGAATAAAAACTTTTAAATAATTTTAACTGAAAACTTTTTGTATTTTATTTAGGAATAAAAACAATCCAAGTTACAATCAATTACTTTTTTTCCAAAAACTGGGGTCTGAAATGAGAGATTTATAGCATTCAGGCTAGAAAGGACCTTGAGCCCACTATTTCAATTTAAAGATAAGAAGCCAGAGAGAGATGTGGTTTTTCCCAAAGTCACAAAAGTAATATGTAGCCAAGCTGAAATGTGAACACTAGAACTCCCATTTAAAATCCAGTGTTCTTTCCAAAGCAATATGCCTCTTAATTTAATTTCAACTCTAATTCAGTTAAACAATCAACTTTGCATATTTACGGCTTTTCTGTTTTGGACACATTGTACAATATTAAAGTATTACTATATAATATCATAATATATAATTCTTTAATAGTTTATATATAACCTGTATATAATACTGTATGTTTATAACAGATATGTATTTATAATTATATAACTTTTTCATTACCAAATTCATTTCAGTAGCTATTTTTCTAAGAACTATAAATCTTTGCTAGGCAAAACCATATAGTTCTGGAAACTCTACTCAAGAAACCAAAGTTCACTAAAATCTATTCAAGAACATGCCAATTTTGAAAACTTTTGTTGGTCGCCATTTTGCTTCAAATAAGACTTAAGGTATACTTTGACATCTTTTTATTATAATGTCAAACTTGGTTATAACTTCCATCTTCTTCAAAAGTTACTACAGGATGAGCAAATTTTAAATACTAAAATAGAAAACTTGTAATTCACCCAATATACATTTATAACATATAACATCACACTGTTATTCAAAAAACCTCAGGGAATCCAGGAAACAGTTAAACAGCTTATGTATTTCTGTGAAGGAAAAAAAAAGTTGTAATGGTTTACAAATGTTGGCTTACATGGCAAACCCATCTACTTTGCTGTGTTGGCTGAACACAACATACACATTTAGCAAATGTAGAAATTCATCAGTGACTGATCATTCTCAAATCACATAACCAAAAAGTTGGCTAACAAATCTAGGATCATTCATCAACTATAGCTAATAATGGAAAATGCAAAAATGACATAAAGTGATATCCAGTAATATCAGTCCAGTTTTTATTTTTGTAATATGCATGTTTTTATACCAACATTCATTATAGATAATTGGATAAAACTAGGAAATGTAAAGAGACAATAAAATAAAAGTATTAATAACCAAGCTTTTCTGACTAAAAAAAATCTATGACCTTATTTCAAGATCCAAATATAGAAGAAATGAAAATATGACTATCTCCAATTTGGTTTTATTTCTAGTAACCCTCAGGTGGTATCTATGTTACCAAATAATTGAACATAGTTCCCTGATTCCAGAAAACTATAAATTATAATTTACCAGCAAAACACAGTAGATTTAACATTAATATTTTAAGCCAAAATGTGATTAACAATCCCTGAAATCTTGTCCTAGAAAAACAAAATTGAAAATTCAGGGAAAAATTACAATCAACATTCTTCCCAAATATATAATAATAAAAATTGCTAGAATTTACCTAGAGCTATAATATTTGCAAAATACTTTCTAAATATTAAAGCATTTTAACATCATAACAACCCTTGGGAGATGTCTCTTATTACTCTCATTTTACAGATGAGGAAACAGAGGCATGGAAGTAATTTGCCCCAAAACATACAGCTAATATGTTTATGAAGTCAAATCTGAATTCTGGTCTTCCTGACTCTGGGGCCAGGATTCTATCCATTAGACTACCCTACCTTTGTTCTTCTAATTTTTTGTAATTCCAAGTTTGGAATCAAATTGGTCTAGAAATATATAGAAGATTTTATCTTTCCAAAAGTATTGCTAAGAAGGGGAGTATAACTTCAACGAGTAGCAGAGTCAAGGAACAGACTGCTCTTTTTGCTTTAAATTTATAGTCAGGAAAAAGATAATAAAGTAAATGAATGAAGATTAGAGAAAGAAAAAGATCAGTAAAGCAAGATATTTGATGTCTGAGTATTTACTATATCCTCAATGCTAAAGTAAGATATGATTTCTACTCTCAAGAAGTTTATATCAAAAAATAATTAGTATACAACATCATTGGTGAACCTTTTAGAGATTGTGTGGTCAAACTGTGTCTTAAAGTCACTTGTGAGCCTCCCACATTATCCCAGAGGGATGAAGTGTTCACATTGGGCAGGCAGTAGGGTGGGCCATGCAAAAAAATGCCCTCAGTTGTGATGGAGAGGGAGAATAGAGCTGTCCCTTCTCCTGCTCCTGCGTGCCAGGGCACACATGCCATGCCTTCACCAACATGGGTATATAACATAAGATTGCAAATAATTAAGTGTTAAGCTGTTTGGAATTACAACTAAGAAGGAAAATTCAGTGAGGACAAGAATTTTCCATGAACAATTAATGAAGAATATAGGACTTTTTGTTAAAAAAAATACTGGGAACAAACTTTTGAGCAAAACAGAATTTATTATAAATGAGTATTTCACATATCCATGATCTATAAACTTCCCAGTAGCCTAGGAGACCCAAAACTTTGAACTGAGATGGTATTTATACCTGAGCTGGATTATACAAATTCAGTTTAGAGGAGATCCAATAAGACAGATTTTTCTTGTGATGGTCATTTTCTCTTAAAGACCTTTCCCTTTGGAGGCATGGTACCCTCTAGGCAAGAAGGTCTGGTAAGTGGGGTTTTTCTTGGCAAAAAGATCAGATCTTCCCACAAAAGCCAAACATTTTCTTGACAAGAAGGTCAGAGGTTTTCCTTAGTTAGAAGGTAAGATCTTGTCATATCTCTTTCTAAAAGGCAGATCACATACCCCACCACTCCATATAGGGCAATCATGAAGACAGCCAAGGTTATTCTAGAGCTTCAGAGCCAAATGAGATAACAGCCTCGGAAATTCCTAGATATATTCCAAGACACTGAAGGTATACACAAACATTCCTTGGCAAAGATATCTATAGATATCTAATATTAATTTTAAACATACTATAATTATTGATTCTCATCCAGTTAAATAATTGAAATTATTCCTTATTATGAAGTATGTTATTACAATTTACCATTATAATGCTGCTTAATAGGATTACATGCAGAAAATATACAGCTATACAGTCATAACACAATGAATTTAAAATGCAGTTGTTTAATTAGATTATTTTACAACTTGAGTTCGCACTTAAAGAATGGAGATTGACCAGGTTGCAAAAATGTTCAACATGGAAAATTTTGCCTTTACTTCTTGTCAATGTTTCTCATTTCTCTGCAGTTTTTATTAAATTAATTTCCTTGAATCCCTTTACTGATAGAATTTAATGAGGGCCAATTTCAGAATACTGGATATTCATTTGAATAGGCATAGAAAATATTTCCTTAATTGACCCCCAAATTGTACAGTACTAATAATGTTAATAAGAATTGCCTTCTTTGTAGTCTCCTGTTCATTCTGTAGTAAAAAGAATTTAAATTCTCTCTTTAAAAAGGAAAGAGGAGTACACTTATTTATACATAGGGAGCAGAAATAGGCAGAACATTTTAAAGAAATCATCCTGCTTGTCAGATTAGAACACAGGGAATGCCTCAACCAAGTTTACTAAATTTCATTATAATTTGGATTTGATCTTGGTGTTAGTAATCAACTTTACTCATCAAGTATAAGTCAAAGATCTTGTGATGGCACAAAAATAGAACATTCTGGTAATCAATCAAATTTTTCAGAGTTGTGCAGTTACAGGATTCACTCTCTTTTCAGAGCAATGGATCCCAAAGTGTCAGCAATACACACTCATAACAGAGCTATGTCAGAGGTAGTAAAGTGAGGAAACTTTAGTGAAATCAGGTGCAGGCACTGGGCAAAGGGCTTCAAGGGCACAATCCAGACTCCAATTAAGGTACAACATCCTAGGAAACTAAGGAGCAGGGAAGTTCTGGATGAGATTGAATGAGATAATAGAATTAAGGCAGGTGTCCAAGTATGATAAGGACATATAAACAACTACTTCCATGAGAATGGATGAGATAAAAGAGACAATTACTCATATCCAAATAAGATAAAATTCTCATTTCTTTACAAAAAGTATAAATTCATTAAAGAGATAGCTTCGAGCATCTTACAAAACCAATTTCCAAACAACAGATCTCTCTTCAGCAAAAAAACAAGTCAAGCAGACCTTTCATATTTCTAATACAGGCAAACATTATTATGCATTAAGTTAGATTATACCATAGTCAAAGAATTTCTACCTGGAAATACAATAAATGGAAAAGCAGGAAAGTAGATTTTAGGAATAGGTGAAGAATAATTTTTCAACTACAAACCCAAAAAAAGATTTGCTCCCAAGATGTCAAAGAACCTAGATTATAAATTTATACAAAAATGTTAAACCCCTAAATTAAGGCTATCTATAAAACAAATATACAAAATGGCCATATAAAGAAAATGACCAATCTGACTTTATCATTGTGTCCAAAGGCACCAATAAACATTACTTTGAGGGGCACTTGGTTATTTTGAATGTTTCCAGGAGGAGGATGCGGTTGAAGCTTGAGGGGGAGGAACTGATTCTCACTCTCTGGGATTGACTGACCGAGAGACTTTGGCTCTCTGGATTTTTCTGACCAAGGGTGGCTGGCTGAAGGAGAGAAGCCCTGAACCGATCTTGTTAGCTTTTGTCTCAGGCTGAAGGACCCTTGAGAGGGACTTCTGAACTTAAGCTGAGAGACCTTGGTGGTTTTGTAAATTGAAAGAAGAAAAGAAGACTTTAAACAGTTGTCCTCCATCTCTCTGGCTGTCTTGGAGTCAAAGCTGTGAATGGACTGATTTCCCAAATTCCTCCTATCCCTCATTTTAGATTAGGGAAACCCTCATCCCTCTTACCTCAGTTTCCCATCCTGCTGTTTCCCAATAAACCCCTTACCTGAGAAAGAAAAAAAGTATCCTTATAGTCCACTCAGGGGGAGGGGGGAAACCAAAGGCTTCAAGAAGTGGGTGGTTAAGGGAGAGAGGAAGAGGGTAGGAGAAAAATATTGATCCATTAGCCATCAAATAGTGATCAATAGGCAGCTCCAGAGTAATCCCCTATAGCAGTATCTATCTCTCTAGCAGTATCTCTCATCTATCCCCATTTTAACTAGGCAGCCCTCAAGTGTCCCCATACTAGCAGCTCTCTCTAGTAAGCCAGAGTATTCAGTTACAACCACCAGAAATAGTTGAACACTGATTACCCCCTTCTAATACAATTGTACCTCAAGTCTGACTGTACCCCACAATCCTTCAGGCCGGGTAATTAAGGAACAAAGACAAAATGTTCAGGCAAATTGTTTTTGGAGTGGTGGTCATCGCAGTCATTGCCTGTTTTGGGGTATACCACTTACTATATAGCAAACTTACTCATATGGTAGTGGAAACTTTGGATTATGTAGGCAATGTTACAATGTCTGTTTTACAGTTGCCATTTCAATATGAACTGGTACTCTGGCAAGTCCTGGCCCAAGTATATGTACTCTTTATGGCTATGTTGCAGACTCTGACCCAAGTGAAGAATATATTCAGATTTGTGGTTCCCCTTAAGGCAGAGAAGATTATGGCTGTTGATACCAACCTAGAGGGCATGATTAAGGCTGTGTTTGAACAATTGATCAAGGAAAAAGGACTAGATCTGGTTATGGGCAAGGAAAATGAGCAAACAGAGAGTGTACCTCAAGAAACTGAAGGTGGCAATGAAAATGAGAACAAACCTACTAGTGACCCTAAGAAAATCTGTCCTTGGAAAGAGGTCACCAAACTAACTAGTAATGCTGGTGTGATATGTCCTCCAGCTTCAACCACCTCCTCCTCCTGGGAACATTCCATTTGGATTCTCCTTGATTGACAGATTGACAGGTCCCCAGCCTTGTTTCTTGCATGACCTGTCTTGCAAGTTCCCTCTCTCTCTTCATGCCTTTTCCACACCATAAAGATCATAAACACTTTCTTTGAGAAAGGCACTGGACACAGAAAAGTCCAAATATAATGAACTAAGAAAAAACTTAAATCAGTCATGTCCTAAATAAGCAGGGACTTACTAGCTATCATTCCTAAATCCCATGCAGATATAGTCAAACATCTTACTTATTAGGATAGAAATCAAAATGAATAACAAACTATATGAATAAAAATGTGGAAATTATGGTGAACAATTGAGGCAATTCCAATTGGATCTAAACAAGATTTTGAAACTGATAAAAGAACAATTTCTACAGGAAATTTAACTGGCATAAATCAGCACCAGAAGGAAATTTAAAAAATCTAAAAAGTATCTCAGTCAGAAAATATTTGATCTCTTTGCTAGGCCAAAAAATATAGTAATGAATGACATCAGTTTAAAACACAAACTCATTATAAAATCTTAGAAAAGATAGAAGATAATACATGACGTTTCTTTATAAAATAAGGGGTAGAGAGAAGGAAGTTTACAGAAAGCTTGGCGAGACACTCAGTTAAGCACAGTTTTATGTGTATTTAAGAATAAAACAAATACCGGGGCAGCTGAGTGGCTCAGTGGATTGAGAGCCAGGCCTAGAGATGGGAGGTCCTGGGTTCAAATCTGGCCTCAGACACTTCCCAGCTGTGTGACCCTGGGCAAGTCACTTGACCCCCATTGCCTAGCCCTTACCACTCTTCTGCCTTGGAGCCAATACACAGTATTGACTCCAAGACGGAAGGTAAGGGTTTAAAAAAAAAAAAGAATAAAACAAATAGGACAACAAACAAAAAATAGAAAAGAAATACTGAGATTTTAATGACAAACTTCTCTACCATTTGGCATAATTAAACCCACTTCATTTGGGCTCTAACATCACAGTTCTAGATGTGCTACATGATTAAGTAGAAATATAAAGGAGAAAAATAAAATATTCGAAGGGCAGCAGGCCTATACCAAGTATATAGAGAGGAAATCCCTATTGAATATAACACTAGCCTGTGACATTAAGGGATAGCAAATGCTTGGGGAAATCTCAGACCTAATTATGAAAAAGGGCAAGGAAGAGAATATAAAAACTAACAACATTCCATCTATACAAAATTTTTATGTGAATGATCTACACACATTTCAATGGCATCCTTGATGAAGGTATGGATAGCCTTTTCCAAAACATTCTATAGTCAATTCTACCTTTTACTGTCACACAACTGAATGAAAAGTAAAGCAAATACAAGATCTCATTGTGTTTATTAAGTATAAAAAAAGTATTTTACTCAGTAGAGCAAAACAGCAGCTTCAGGGCTCTTCTCCAACAAAGTGTTTTTCATGAGTATGTCAAAATTATGCAAGGTCCCTTGAAAGATATAATATAATTGTGTGATAACTCTTGATTATTAATATTAAGCAAGGTATATATGTTCATCAAAGATGTTGAAAGAGTACAAGGGAAAGGGATTCTTTATATATATTACTGTTTACAGAGATGATGCTGATTATATCAAAATCTGGAACATTACAGACCCTCCTAAATGAGACCCATAATCCCTCATAATAATTCAGCAAAGCCAAGAGGATGAAGAATAACAATTTCTAGTCCAGTAGACTCCAAAATAGTATGTGTAAGACAATCTAGAAGGGTAAAAAAAAATTATAACTTCTATTTCTATAGTTATCCAAAAATATCAGAAAGAAATTAAGCTGTATTATTATTTAATAGGTATAATACCACAGAAGCATATGCTACTTGTTCATAGTCTACATTACCTGAAAATTAAAGATTTAGCTGTAAATATGAAAAGTTAATATTTCATTTGCAAAATTATATTTTATTACCTTATAAAAAGATGAATCTACAGACCTAGTTAGACTTGCCTTTTTATGTTTATCCATTATTAGCACCAACTAATATTTGAAGATTTTCTTTTATATGAATGCTTGCCAACAAACACAATATTATAAATGTTATATTTATTATATTATAAAATGAGTACTTTTTTGAAGTCAACAGTTTAATCAGGGAGCAACTCTTGAAATTTGAGTTGATGACAAAAAGAAAATAGTGGGGGAAACTGCTAGCACCTTAAACAAAATCAAAGCAGTGGCAACCAAATTACACTTAGTAGTCAAATCTTCCCTGTCATGCACTTGACATGTAAAAGTAAAAAAAAAAATTAGTTTTACTTCAAAATGTTCTTGAGAAAACAATACAAATTACTAATTTTATTAAATCAACTCCTTGAACACATACCTTTTCATATTCTATGTGATGAAACTAGAAGTATGCCAAAAAACACTTTAAATGCATACCAAAATATGATGGTTGTCTCAAGAAAAAGCACTTGTACAACTGTTTTGAAAGCTAGTCTGGCCACTTTTTTTTTCCACAGAATGCTATTTTTTTTTTAAACCCTTACCTTCCATCTTGGAGTCAATACTGTGTATTAGCTCCAAGGCAGAAGAGTAGTAAGGGCTAGGCAATGGGGGCTAAGTGACTTGCCCAGGATCACAGCTGGGAAGTGTCTGAGGCCAGATTTGAACCCTGGACCTACCGTCTCTAGGCCTGGCTCACAATCCACTGAGCCCCCCACCTGCCCCCCACAGAATGCTATTTTTACCTGAAAGAATGACTAAAGAAAACTGGCTTTTCAGATGGGTATTTGGCAGACATTTTCTCAAAAATAAAGGCAGTGAAACTGTCACATGAATTAAAAACCACTGGACAGTCCGTGTTACCAATTACCTAATTTGAGTTTTCATATAAAATCTGAGAAACTTGTATCTACCACATTGAGTGCGTCAAATTCTGATAAGATCAGAAGTTACATCAACATGTAATTTTTTTCCTGTTGTATAATGAAATATATCAACATTTGGAAGAGCTGCATAACTAAGTGAAATAATAACAATTAAATAACTCAATGAAACAACTCAAGGAGCAGTTGCACAATGCAATGGATTGAACAGTAGGACTAGAGTCAAAAAGACCCAAGTTCATATATGGCCTCAGACATTTACTACTCCCTGTGTGTGAACTGGGCAAATCATTTAATTTCTGTGTGCCTCAGTTTTCTCAACTGTCAAGTAGGGATTATAAGAGAACCTACCTCACAGGGGTTGTTGGGAATATCAAATGAGATAATTATAAAGCACTTATCAGAGGGCTTGGAACACACAGTAAGCAGTATAAAAATATTAGTTAAATAACAATATTTTCCAAATATTTTTGATATTACAAAATCAGGCAAAAGGGACAGCTAAATGGCTCAGTGAATAGAGCCAAGCCTGAAGACAGGAGGTCCTAGGTTCAAATCTGACCTCCAACACTTCCTAGCTGTGTGACCCTGGGCAAGTCATCTAATGGCAATGGCAACACTAACCCTTACCACTCTTCTGGCTTGGAACCAACACTTAGTATTGATTCTAAGACAGAAGCTAAGGGTTTGAAAGAAGAAAATCAGGCATAAATTCAAAATGCAAGATAGACTTGTTAACTTTAATGTAACAAATTATGAAAAATTCATTGATATGGTTTCAGATGCTACATTGCAATTAACCTATAAGAAACTACCACTTGCTAAATTTGAAAGTAGTATCAAAGAAGAATATCCACACATCTAAAAATGCTATCAAAATATTTCTTCCTTTTCCAATTACATGTCTATATGAGGCTGGTTTTCTTAATATAGTGCAATCAAAATAGATCAAATGCAGAAGCAGATATAAGAATCTGTCATCTTTTAAACAAAACATGAAAGAAATAAGCAAAAAATATGAAATTCCATTCTTCTTACTAATTTTTGTCGCAAAAAATAGTAATTTTTCATAAAATGTTATTTAACACATGTTTATTCTTTTAAACTAATAAATATTTTTAAATATTTGTTTTAATTTCTAGCATGGCAAATCTCAATAGATATAGCCCATATAAGCCAAAGTTCTTTGGGGTCCTCAATATTTTTAATAGACCAAAATATTTGAGAACTGCTAATTTCCCACCTACATTATATGAATGTCCTTGGGAGAAGAATATGGACAGGAGTCATATAGGATAAGTGGGCACAGATGGGTTGATATCTACATTGTGGGAGGGAGTACTCAATCAATGTGATCACAGAGCCATCAAAATATTGAGGCACTTTTAAATTCAACAAATTTCAAATTCTGAATTCCACAAAATTCAAGAAAATATTTTAATAATTATTAATTACCTACTAAATACAAGTCATTCAACTAGGTGAGACACAATAATGAAACAAATGGAAAAAAAAGTCCCTGTCCTCAAGGGGTTTCCAATATAGTAAACAAAAAAAGTACTAGATATAAAATCCCCAGACTTGTCTCATCTTAATTTTAAATGAGAATTAACAAAATGCTTTTTTTTTCCTTTTGGAAATCATAAGTTTATATCTTCAGAAGTCCTTCATTTGTGCAAAAAAAGGTTCATTAATGTTTACCCTTTAAAATAGTTGTCTGAATAAATGAAGATAATACTAAAAGGCAGAAGAACTCTGATCAAATGCAACATGCATTATTATTTCCAGATTACTGATGCTGGAGCACATACCTTCCTCTCGATAAATGGGTAGAGAGCTATAAAAGCAGATTATATATTATCAATTGTGGCTGTTCTGTTAAATTGTTCTGCTTAACATTTCTATCCACCCTACCCCCATTATAAGGAAGTACAGCATAGTGAAAAGAGGCCTAAGTTCAATTTCTGCTTCTGATATACTAAATATGGAAGCATGGGCAAGGTACCTAACTTCTTAGTGCCTCAGACAATTCTCTAAACCTACAAGTTACAGAACTGTTGCCAGCCTGCATCATTGGAAGGAATGTCCACACCAGGAGTTCCTCAAACCAATGAAATCACTGATCTAAGACCAAAAAAGAATAGAGTATTACTGGGAAGGGGAGAATTACTGGGAAATGAATATAGAATAAAAATAAAAATGGATTAACAGCATTTTCAAAATAAATTAGGGTTTTTTTTTAAACATTATCTTCAGCCTTAGAATCAATACTCTATATTGGTTCCAAGGCAGAAGAGTGGTAAGGGCTAGGCAATAGTGGTTAAGTGACTTGCACAGGGTCACACAGCTAGGAAGTATCTGAGGCCACATTTGAACCTAAATTGTCCTACAGCTATCAAAACAGACCGTTTAAATTTGTGTGTGTCATTATTGATTAGACTTGTAGGTCATGTAGTTTTAGCATAAATATAACCTCTATATTGTTTGCTATTCTCAGTATCTACAAAAGTTACATAACTGTTACACATAGCAGGAAACAGAGCATTTTAAAAGTCACATGTGCTTTGGATGTGTTAAGGCATAAGCAATAAAATATACATTATATTTTAGTATCATCTATCTACTTGAAGAAAAAAATGATTCTCATACAAGCTCCTTATAAATTAGTGGAATAATCACTCAAATATCTATAATTCCATAATGAATTTATTCAGGCTCTGTGTTCTCTCTCCTGCTTTTTTTTTTTTATCTTGAGCCACTTTACTTATTAGCACAGGCGATTTAGGAAGAGTGCCTTTCCTCTGTGATTACTTTCCCCAGATAAGAGGTAAACCATAAATTTCCCAAGTTTTTAATGTAAAGAATTTGTTGAAGATAGTTGTCACTTAAACTTAAAAGATTATTTAGGTTGTCTGTAGGTTTTAATTTCACAGTTTCCCTTTCTGTTCCTAATACCTAAATGGTAATAAATAGACTCAATAAATTTATTTTTTAAGCTACTATTTATTATGGCAACCATATGACCATAAATAGTCAAATATGATAGAGGTGACTAAGTATCAGGTCAGGAGAAAGGACTAATTACCAATTTTAATTTGATATTCCTTTTTGAAACATATTCTTGAGTCTTGTATATTTAGGAGGGTTGGTTTTCATTCTTGAATACAATGTAAAAAAGAGAAACTCTTAAGTGTTTTATGAAAGTCCTAATTTTTATCAGTTATTTAACTTTCTGAAATTTGAAAAAAATGAATAAATGTAAACAGAGACTACTATGGGAAGTGATAAAAAAAATCAAACCTATTGAATTTGAATGCTTGAAACCAAGAACAAAACTTATAAAATATTTCTGAAGTTCTGGCAATAACTGTCATCAATTACTACTAACTATCCATAAAGTTTCAGCAATCATATAGAAGACAAAGAAGGTAGAGTCTCTTACCCATAATAACTTCTGGTGAATAACAATTCAAACCTTGCAATAAACTATTATACCATAAAAAGAAAATGCTTTAGAAAATTCATTTTACTGTTTTAATAATGCAGATATGAAGGCCATGGCCATATATATCAACACACTAAATGTTACTATCCATTATGTAGGGTGAATACATATCCTATATGTGTACCTACATATTTGTGTGTCCATGTGTATAATAGACAACAATATTTTATGATGTTAAGCTGTGAGGCTGGCAAGAATAATTATTAATATTTTGCTAAAGTCTCCATAGGGAGTATATAAATCCTATTAATGCTACTTTTGAGATAAAAGCACAATGGGAAAACTCACTGAACAAGATTCTGAAGACAATCATTTCAGTCCCAGGTCTGCCATTTCTAGCCACATAACCTTAAGTAGATCTATTTCAGGGTACTTTGTTTCTTCTTCTATCAAATTAGAGGTATGAACTACATGTTCTATAAGATCTCTTTCCAGCTCTAATAATCATTGAATCTAGTTGTAAATTAGTTGGGGGCCCATTTCTCCAGATCAAGTTGGCTTGAACAGCTTTGCTTTGAATATTGTTCTGATGATAGCACATTTGAGATGTCAAGTGGAATAGTAATACAGTGTTCAGTTTGGGAGCCAGGAATTCTACTTCTGACACTCACTTGGTATGTGATTCCACATGAAAAAATCACTTATCCTATCTATGTACTTCCATTTCATCAATTCTAAAATGAAAGGAATACTAGTAATACCTACCTGGACAGGGTGTTGAGGGACTCAAATGAGATAATATGTGAAAGCACTTCACAAATCTCAAAGTGATTTTAAATGTCAGTATCCATATTAAAGAATCAGCATCATAGTCCTTGTCACGTAATTTTATAAGGTCTGTTACTACTTTGCCTGATTCTAGTTTGTTCTCTTCTGTGTGGTGCCAAATTTCAGAGTGTTTCCCCAATTTACCTGATGGCAACACAAGAAATCAACAGATGAGAGCTTCAGATCAAAGCAATTTATTAGAGGGTTTTATTACAGAATAAAGAAGCAGTTCATTGATTCCCCACCACCACTCATTCCACTACACAGGAATAAGCAAAAAATATAATCTTCCTTTAATAAATATTTTATTTATGAGATCCTATTTATAAAACTTTGTGCTATACTCTGTGGGAGAATCCAGAGAAGCCTAACAAATGGTTCCTACCCTCGGATGTCCCCCCTTTTCTATTTTCTCTGCTAGGTAATTTCATCCATTTCCACAACTTTATAATTATCTAAACAAGGATATGTCACAAATCTATATATTGAGCCTCAAATTCACCTTGAAATCACAGGCTTATCTTTAAGTGACTCTTGGGCCTCACCACAAAGTATAGGGAAGGTCAACAAAACTGGAACTACTACAATTCTATCATGTCTGGTTACTGTAGTGGTAGACTCCTATTTATCATATATGTAAAGATGTTTGCTATTTTACCAATTTTTGTAAGTACAAGTGCCAGCTGTAAGCATAAATGAACTGATATGACTGCCAAACACATTCATATGCTACTTTGTTGGCAAGTTAAGGCTTTTTCTCCTTAAGAATAGAATCATTATTAAGTTTCCTCATTCCTATCTACATCAGTATAAATATGTAGAATCTCAAGGGGAAACTTTAAAATGTAACAAAAATTAAATTATATTTTTTTAAAAGAGAGATAAGACTCCCAAGAGAAAATTATAACTTGTCTTTATAAATCACTCCATTGGTCTCACTTTAAGAATAAGCCTCCAGGTCATTTCCCTTGGCAATGGAAAAACAGATTAGACACACCACCACCACTACTACCACCACCACAACCCCTAAGCCCCTAAAAAACATATCCTTTAAGATGAGTTTTTATCTTAATTACCTCTGGAATTTTTTTTGGATTTCACTATTTTTGCCTTATATCCCTAAATTTTGGGGAAGATCAAGTTTCCAAAATTATGACCATTCTCAGCTTAATCCAAGTGAAGTAATCTAGAAGATTTTTTTTTGTACCACCATATTTTCTATGATAACAGATTTCTTGATCCTAAGTAAAGATAAGGACTAGCTTTCTGATTACACTCCCACTGTCTAATCCAGTCAATCACTACCCTGAGAACTAAAGAATCCAATATACCTAATGTGTATTAGAGATGGGAACTTTTCATATGTAGCCCCTCCTCTGGACTACTTCCAACTCTCAAAGGCTAGATTCAAGGTATTTTGTAAATCCACATTTATAAAACTATAGGTAACAAGCCCAACCACTGCACTTCCCTTTAATAGTCAGCCAGTAAACATGACAGCAAAAAATAGTTGATTAAGATAGCATAGTAAGAACTGTAGCTAGAAACCATGCCCCCCAAAACTAGAACACTGTCTTATCAATACACATAGCATCAGTAGGAACAATGAGCATATATAAAGAATACAAGCAGTTCTAAAATTGCCTAAGTTGACCATTTTACAGACCTGGGGAATATAAAGTGATTTTTATGTAATGAGAATTTGCTCAGACATGGGGAAGGAAGGAAGGCAAGAAGAGGACCTCGAACCCTGGAGGGAAGGGCTGGCAGGTAGTTCAAGGATACATGAGGGCCAGGGGCAGAGAAGGGAGAGCAGGGGGAAGAAGAGGGGAGGAGAGATACCCAGGGGCCAGACAAGAGAGGATGGGCAACACACCTAGAGACAGATGAGTTGGGGAGAGCAGGGCAAAGGTCTCCTCTCTCAGCACCAAAGGTCTCAAGCCAAGTTCCCATCAGCTATGGTGCTCTCTCCATGCATCCATCTATTCTTCTGCTTTCACTTTGAAGGTTTTTTTAGTGGTAGGGACAGGGACAGACCACAGTGTAAGGCCAAAGAAATGTGTATTTCTTTTAGAATTCTTTATGTAAAGTTAAATTTGCATAAAGCAAATTTATATAAAACAAGAACAGTATGTTCTCTGATAAAGAAGTACACATATGGAAAACACAAACACCCATGACCAAGGCAATTCCTATCTCTGCAAGCCTTCCTTGGAACAGTATCTCTACTGGAAAAGTCAGTCAACTTGGATCTTAGACCTACTCCTCTTAGCAGCTCAACTCCTTAATTCTCAAGGCTGACTTGCTTTTCATTCTGTAGCTGACTCTTCTCTACTGCTAAAGGAGTACTCTACTCCTTGGAGATGCCTTGACTGATAGCTTAAGCATTTCTCTTCTGGTTTTTCAAGGGAAGCAGCTGATTCTTTGGGGTCAGAAGTTAGTTGTCCTGATTCCATCATTAACGCTTTGTCTTCTGTTATGATCTCTTATATCCTGCGACCTCCTCTACTAGTCTGGAGCACCTCAAGGGTCTCCAGATCAATGCTCCAATTATACATAGATATGTAAAAAGAGGAAAATTCATATGCCAATTTCAATGTGATATCTAAGAGTCATCCCCTACTTTTCCTTCCCTTCTCAACTAGCCATTTCTAGAGCTAACACCTAAGAATGCTGACTCCTGTACTCTTCTTCTACCTCCACTAGCTGATATGTTGCTTAGAGAACTGGTAAAAACCCAACTCAAGACACAGATCTGAGAAATATTATCTCATCTCCAGGTCTCCTAGATTGCTATCTACAAAGATCATTCTTCAGTAAACTTCATTATGATTCATTCTCTTCCTGAATATAGTAGTTAATCACAAAATAATTTATTTAGACAGTAACTGTCACTAAATGGAAACAGTAATATGAACAGGGGAATATAATCAATTACTCTTTTCAACTGCTATCTGAAAATTCCAAAAATAACCCCAACTCACATGGGGGAAAAAAGGAATAGAGTACTAAAATACCAGGATGTCTTAGTCACTCAGACCTGAAACTTAAGTGGCTTATATATGACTCTTTCTTGTCCAAAAACATTTAAAAAGTTGACAAATTCTACCAATTCTGTCTCTACAGAAAAACTTCTTAACCTGGGACCAAAAATGTGAATGGGAAAAAACTAAAGCTTTATTCTCATTGTCAAAACTGAAATTTAGCATTTCCTAGAACTGGAATTAGAGGCAGTGAAACATTATTTTGAGAAGAAATCTACAGGTTTCACAAAGAGGTCTGTGGCCCCCCAAAAATGCTAAAAACCTCTGCTCTACAGTATCACTCATGATACCACCTACCTAATTCAGGCACTCATGATATCAAATCTGTAACAGCCTCCAAACAAGTCCATTCCAGCCTTCACAGAGAAGCCAAAGTAATAATGTGTCGTCTAATCATCTTATCTTCTGTACAAAAAACTACAGTAATTCCCTCTTGCCTTTGAGATAAACTATAAACTATAAACATGTCAACTTGGCATTTAAGATCCTCCATAGTCTGACTTCAATCTACTTCTTAAATTTTCTTTTTATTTTTTAAACCCTTACTGTCTGTCTTAGAATTGATATTATATATCACTTGCAAGCAAGAAGAATAGTAAGGGTTAGGTAACTGGTGTGAAGTGACTTGCCCAGGGTCACAAGTTGGCACTAGAAGCTGAGCTACCTAGCTGCCCCTCTTCAACTTTATTTCACATTATTCTCTTCATACACTCTATATAACAGATAAACCAGACTATCAGTTCTTTAATTTCATCCTGCACTCTTCCAAAACCCATGTATTCCCACAGATCCCCCACTACCTAGAGTACATACTCTCCTCATTTCTGCCTTATGAAATCTAGCTCTTCCTTCAAGAATCAGATAAAATTCTACCTCCTCCTAGATACACCCAGATGAAAGTGATATCTTTTCTACTCAACTTTTCCTGCGTTTTTTTGTCTCAACTTTTACTTAGTTTTATCCCCACCCACCACCACCATTACACTATAATCTCATTAAGCTGTAATATGTATATATTTTTAAACCCTTCTCTTCTGCCTTAGATACTCAGTATCACTTCCAAGGCAGAAGAGTGGTAAAATCTAGGCAATTGAGGTCATGTGACTGGCCTAGCTAGGAAGTGTCTGAGGTCAGAACTGCATGCAGGACCTCTCATCTCCAAGTCTAGTTCTACATTCACTCTACCACCTAGCTATCTGGCTGTAATATTGTCTTACAGGTATTAGGTACTTAAAAAAAAAATTTTTTTTTTAACTGCATGTTGACTGGCAGACTGAATGTTGGATTATTCAAACCAGGGTTTAGGGCCTCCTCCTTCACTATAAATAACTAAACTCTTGCTTGGATTGGAAACTTCTCATTTGAAAATGTATCAACTCTTAGATATCTTTACTAAATCGTAGCTCTACTTTGTGAAATGATAATACTATTCACTTGTCACTATTTTTTTTTAAACATTGTTTTATTTGGGCATTTCCAAACATTATTCATTGGAAACAAAGATCATTTTCTTTTCCTCCCCCCCCTCCCACCACCTCTCCCATAGCCGACATGCAATTTCACTGGGTATCACATGTGTTCTTGATTCGAACCCATTTCCATGTTGTTGATATCTGCATTGGAGTGTTCATTTAGAGTCTCTCCTCAGTCATATCCCCTTCACCCCTGCAGTCAAGCAGTTGCTTTTCTTCGGTGTTTTTACTCCCACAGTTTATCCTCTGCTTGTGGATAGTGTTTTTTAGATGCCTGCAGATTGTTCAGGGACATTGCATTGACACCAATGGAGAAGTCCATTATCTTCAATTGTACCACAATGTGTCAGTCTCTGTGTACAATGTTTTCCTGGTTCTGCTGCTTTCGCTCTGCATCACTTCCTGGAGGTTGTTCCAGTCTCCATGGAATTCCTCCACTTTATTATTCCTTTTAGCACAATAGTATTCCATCACCAACATATAACACAATTTGTTCAGCCATTCCCCAATTGATGGGCATCCCCTTGTTTTCCAATTTTTGGCCACCACAAAGAGCGCAGCTATGAATATTCTTGTACAAATCTTTTTCCTTATTATCTCTTTGGGATACAAACCCAGCAGTGCTATGGCTGGATCAAAGGGCAGACAGTCTTTTATTGCCCTTTGGGGATAGTTCCAAATTGTCCTCCAGAATGGTTGGATCAATTTACAACTCCACCAGCAATGAATTAATGTCCCTACTTTGCCACATCCCCTCCAGCATTCATTACTTTCCATAGCTGTCATGTTAGCCAATCTGCTAGGTGTGAGGTGGTACCTCAGAGTTGTTTTGATTTGCATCTCTCTGATTATAAGAGATGTAGAACACTTTTTCATGTGCTTATTAATAGTTTTGATTTCTTTGGCTGAGAACTATCTATTCATGTCCCTTGCCCATTTATCAATTGGAGAATGGCTTGATTTTTTGTACAATTGATTTAGCTCTTTGTAAATTTGAGTAATTAAACCTTTGTCAGAGGTTTTTATGAAGATCGTTTCCCAATTTGTTGCTTCCCTTCTGATTTTAGTTGCATTGGTTTTGTTTGTACAAAAACTTAATTTGATGTAGTCAAAATTATTGATTTTACATTTTGTGACTCTTTCTAAGTTTTGATTCATTTTAAAGTCTTTCCCTTCCCAAAGGTCTGACATGTATACTATTCTGTGTTCACCTAATTTACTTATAGCTTCCTTCTTTATGTTCAAGTCATTCACCCATTCTGAATTTATCTTGGTGTGAGGTGTTGATCCAAACCTACTCTCTCTCACACTGTCTTCCAATTTTCCCAGCAATTTTTATCAAATAATGGATTTTTGTCCCAAAAGCGAGGGTCTTTGGGTTTGTCATAAACTGTCTTGCTGAGATCATCTATGCCAAGTCTATTCCACTGATCCTCCTTTCTGTCTCTTAGCCAGTAAGTACCAAATTGTTTTGATAACCACTGCTTTATAGTATAGTTTGGGATCTGGGACTGCAAGTCCTCCTTCCTTTGCCTTTTTTTTCATGATTTCCCTGGATATCCTTGATCTTTTGTTCTTCCAAATGAACTTATTTATGGTTTTTTTCTAATTCAGTAAAGAAGTTTTTTGGTAGTTCAATGGGGATGGCACTAAATAAGTAAATTAATTTGGGTAGGATTGTCATTTTTATTATGTTAGCTCATCCCACCCATGAGCAATCAATGTTTTTCCAATTGTTTAGATCTAGTTTTAACTGTATGGTAAGTGTTTTGTAGTTGTGTTCATATAGTTCCTGTGTTTGTCTCAGCAGATAGATTCCTAGATATTTTATATTGTCTAGGGTGATTTTAAATGGTATTTCTCTTTCTAATTCTTGCTGCTGAAATGGGTTAGAGATATATAGAAATGCTGATGACTTATGCAGGTTTATTTTGTAGCCTGCAACTTTGCTAAAGTTGTTGATTATTTCGAGTAACTTTTTGGTTGATTCTCTAGGATTCCTTAAGTAAACCATCATATCATCTGCAAAGAGTGATAGCTTGGTCTCCTCATTACCAATTTTAATACCTTCAATTTCTTTTTCTTCTCTAATTGCTACTGCTAGTGTTTCTAGTACAATGTTAAATAATAGAGGTGATAATGGGCATCCTTGTTTTACTCCTGATCTTACTGGGAAGGCTTCTAGTTTATCCCCATTGCAGATGACATTTGCTGATGGTTTTAGATATATACTGTTTATTATTTTTAGGAAAGGCCCTTCTATTCCTATGCTTTCTAGTGTTTTCAATAGGAATGGGTGTTGTATTTTACATTAGGCTTTTTCTGCATCTATTGAGATAATCATGTGATTTTTGTCAGTTTGCTTGTTAATATGGTCAATTATGTGGATGGTTTTCCTAATATTGAACCATCCTTGCATTCCTGGTATGAATCCTGCCTGGTCATAGTGGATGACCCTTGTGATGACTTGCTGGAGTCTTTTTGCTAGTATCCTATTTAAGATTTTTGCATCTATATTCATTAGGGAGATTGGTCTATAGTTTTCTTTCTCTGTTTTTGAACTGCCTGGCTTTGGGATCAGTACCATGTTTGTGTCGTAAAATGAATTTGGTAGAATCTTTCTTGGCTTATTCTGTCAAATAGTTTGTTTAATATTGGGATTGGTTGTTCTTTGAATGTCTGATAGAATTCATTTGTGAATCCATCTGGACCTGGGGATTTTTTCTTAGGGAGTTCTTTGATGGCATGTTCAATTTCTTTTTCTGATATGGGGTTGTTAAGGTAATTTTTTTCTTCCTCTTTTAGTCTAAGCAATTTATATTTTTGTAAGTATTCATCCATATCACCTAGATTGCCATATTTGTTGCCATATAATTGGGCATAGTTGTTTTTAATGATTGCCTTAATTTCCTCTTCATTAGAGGTGAGGTCTCCTTTTTCATCTTGGATACTGTCATTTTGGTTTTCTTCTTTCTTTTTTTAATTAGATTGAGTACTTTGTCTATTTTATTTGTTTTTTCAAAGTACCAACTTCTAGTCTTATTTATTAATAGTTCTTTGACTTTCAATTTTATTAATTTCTCCTTTGAATTTTAGGATCTCTAATTTAGTCTTCATCTGAGGATTTTTAATTTGTTCGCTTTCTAATTTTTTAATTTGCATGCCCAATTCATTGACCTCTGCCCTTCTTAATTTGTTAATATATGAACTCAAGCATATAAATTTCCCCCTGAGTACTGCTTTGGCTGCATCCCATAGGTTTTGAAAGGATGTCTCATCATTGTCATTTTCTTCAATGAAGTTATTAATTGTTTCTATGATTTGTTCTTTAACAAACTGGTATTGGAGAATCATATTGTTTAATTTCCAATTAATTTTTTGATTTACCTCTCCATGTTCCCTTACTAATTATTATTTTCATTGCATTGTGATTTGAGAAAGTTGCATTTATTATTTCTACTCTTTTGCACTTGTTTGCAACGTTTTTATGCACCAATACACGGTCAATTTTTGTGAATGTACCATGTGCTGCAGAAAAGAAGGTATATTCCTTTTTGTCCCTATTTTTCTCCACATGTCTACTAACTCTAATTTTTCTAAAATTTCATTCACTTCTCTTATCTCTTTCTTATTTATTTTTTGGTTTGATTTATCTAGTTCAGATAGAGGAAGGTTCAGGTGTCCCACTAGTATAGTTTTTCTATCTATTTTGTCCTTGAGTTCCTCTAGTTTCTCCTTTAGAAATTTGGATGCTATGCCATTTGGTGCATACATGTTGAGTACAAATATTTCCTCACTGTCTATATTGCCTTTTATCAGGATGTAATTACCTTCCCTATCTCTTTTAACTAGATTTATTTTTACTTTGCTTTGTCGGATATCATGATTGCGACTCCTGCCTTCTTTTTGTCAGTTGATGCCCAATAGATTTGGCTCCACCCTCTTACTTTCACCCTATGTGTATCTACCTTCCTCATATGTGTGTTTCTTGTAGACAGCATATGGTAGGGTTTTGGATTCTAATCCACTCTGCTATTCGCTTGTGTTTTATGGGTGAGTTCATTCCATTCACATTCAGTGTTATGATTACTAGCTGTGTATTTCCCAGCATATTGATTTCTGCTCCTGTTCCTACCTTTTCTTCTTTCACTATTTCCTTCTACACCAATGTTTGCTTTTAAACAGCCCCCCTTGTTCCCACCCTTATTTTACTTCCCTTTCTACCCCCTCTCCTTTTATTCCCCCCCTTATTTTCCCTGTAGTCTTTCTAAAATTAACCCCCCGCCCCCTCCCTCTCTTGTACTGCTTCCCTCCCCACCAAACTGTTTGTTGCCCTTCTACTCCCCTATTGGGCGCAAATCTATTCTCTGCCCCCAATGGATTGGATTGTTTTTCCCTCTTTCAGTCAATTTCAAAGCACGTATAAGTTGAGAATTTCCTACCTCTGACCTCTTTACCCTTCCAGTATATTGATGTTCTCCCCCCTCCCACCATGAGCTTCTTTATGACATATAAATTTACCCCCATTTGTTTCTTTTCCCATTTCTTTTAATAATAACCTAGTTTTAAGCTCTAGTTATATATATGTATGTATATATATATATATATATATGGATACTCATGTGTATGTATTATTGCATGCATATATCTATATACCTATTTATGTCCTTGAATCCTATACAGTTTGTCACTGTTCCCTCTAAGTGTACTTCTTTTTGCTGCCCAGGTAATAACAACAGTTTTTAAGAGTTACCAATGACCTCTTTTCTTATATGGATACATATCATTTTAACTTATTGAGTCTCTTAAAAAATTTTTTTGTTTTGTTTTTCTTTTTTTCCCCTCTTTTTAAATTACCTTTTGATGATTCTCTTGAGTTCTGTGCTTATACATCAAATTTTCTGTTCAGGTCTGGTCTTTTCTTTACGAATTCTTGGAATTCTTCTATTTTGTTGAATGACCATACTTTCCCCTGTAAGAATATAGTAAGTTTTGCTGGGTAGTTGATTATTGGTTGTAGACCTAGTTCCCTTGCTTTCCGGAATATCATATTCCATGCCTTTCTTTTTTTCACTGTGGATGCAGCCAAATCCTGAGTTATCCTCACTGTGGTTCCTTGGTATCTGAATGACTTCTTCTTGGCAGCTTGTAATATCTTTTCTTTGGTCTGATAGTTTTTGAATTTGGCTATAACATTCCTGGGTTTTGTCAGTTGGAGATTAAGTACAGGAGGTGATCTGTGGATTCTATCAATCTCCACTTTTCCCTCTTGTTCTAGGATATCGGTGCAGTTTTCTTTAATAATTTCCTTTAAAATAATGTCCAGGCTTTTTCTTTTGTCATGGTCTTCTGGTAGGCCAATGATTCTTAAATTGTCTCTCCTTGAACAATTTTCTAAGTCCTCTGTTTTGTGAACAAAATGCTTCATATTTTCCTCAATTTTTTCATTCTTTTGGTTTTGTTTTATAGTGTCCTGCTGCCTTGTGAAGTCACTTGATTCTAGTTGTATTCTGATTCTTAAAGACTGGATTTCATCCTTAGTTTTTTGGTCGTCCTTTTCCTTTTGGTCTGATTTTCTTTGGAGGTCATCTTTCATCCTCTTTACCTCATCTTTCATCTCCTTTTTCTCATCTTTCACCTTCTTCACCTCATCTTTCATCTCCTTTGCCTCATTTTCCAGCTGGTTGATTTTGGCTTTCAAGAAACCATTTTCTTGTTTTAGTTCAAGTGCCTCGGTTTCCAGATGACTTATCTTAGTTTTTAAGTTCTTTTCCCAATTGTCTTCAGCCTCTCTTAATTGCGTTTTGAATTGCATTTTGAGTTCTTCCAAAGTCTGTATCCAATTCGCTGGGATTTCAGATTTTTCCTTTGCTGATCCCTCCCCCTCTGTTTCATTCGCTCTTTGCTCATTACCTGTGCAAAAGCTGTCTATTGTAATTTCTTTCTTCTTTTTCTTTTGTTTGCTCGGGTTTACCCCTTCTTTGCTCCCCATATTTGTCTGTGCTCTTGCTCCTCTCATATTGGCTGGGCGGCCCAAGCTCTCTCCAGTTCTCTCCAGCTGCTTCTCCGCTGTCCGCAAGGTTCCCCAGTGCCTTTGCCTGCCTCCCTGAGCTCTGAGGAGTCCTGATGGGGTTAGGTTCAACTGTATTGGTCTGGATGTGCCCCGAGGCAATGGTGAGACTGGAGCCTGATGGAGGGATCCAGCCACGGTCCGGTCTCTCCCTGACTTCCTCACCACTATCCATGCTGGACGCTCCGTGCCCAGCGCCCTGCTGCTCACAAGGTAGACCCTCCAAACCAACACCTTTGCCCGCTCAGAGGTTCCCACTGCCTCTGGGGGCTCAGCCCTCTGGGTTGGGGGGGGGGGGGCGGTCCTGGGATCTTCCCTCTGCCTTCCCCTTAGACCCGAGTATTCTCGGGTTCCGGCTTTTGGGGGGCATACCTTTTGATTTGAGTACAGAAAGAGGGTTCCCCACCTCTGTCCTGTTGCTCAGCTTGAATTTCAGTGCCCTAGGTGCATTCGGTCTGTAATGGGTTAGGAAGGGTCTTCCACGAGGTCTGAAGTTTTGCAGCTTGCTAATAAGCAGCCATCTTGACTCCCACTTGTCACTATTTTTATAGAACATCCTATTCTTTTTAACTTTAATTGCACAAAAGAATTTAGCACTGATAGGCACTGTGAAGACTGGCAATTCAGAAACATTATCTGGAAATACTTCTTTAAAATATTTCTAAAATAACATATAAGTCCTGTCCAAATTCTCACTTACATTTTGAAGAAATGGCAGTTGGCTTTTTTAATATAAAGCAAACCACTTGAATTATTTGGTCAAATAAACAATACATTTAATTGGATGATACTTTCCTTCTAGGGAAAAAAAAATCTTAAAATTTAACTCATTCCTTATAAACCTTATATTCAAAAAGGGTTATAAAACTAGCATCAAAGTTTCCTAATAAATCATTAAGCAAGCAAGATTGAAGCAATGGGAATGAAAATTTTTCCATTATTTCCATTTCAACTTGAAATGTAATGCTATTTGACATTTAATCTGCCAAATGCTCTCTTGAGATTTCTCATTAAATTTTTGGATGCCAAAAAATAAATAAAAGGAATTAAGACTTGAACCTGTACACACATCTACAAAGAGTTCTTGATTTTTCATATGAACTAGTAAAAACTTCAACACACCCAGTGGAATCGCGCGTCAGCTATGGGGGGGAAGAAAATGATATTTGTTTCCAATGAATAATGTTTGGAAATGACCAAATAAAATGTTTTTAAAAAAAAAACTTCAACACATTAGGAAATTAAATTTACTTCATTTAAAAGAAAAAAATTGTCCTTTGTTTACTATCAGGTTCTTTTGATTAATTTTCCTTCTAACTGATTCATTCATCCTTTCATTGAACACTGCTTTTGTTACTGAAGTAAATGACAAAAACATTTAACACAAAAGGTGAGAATCCTCAGAGTAGCTGTTCAAAACTTTTTTTTTTTAACTTTTATTTTCCATCTTAGAATCCATACTAAGTTTCTAAGGCAGAAAAGAGATAAGGCTAGGTATTGGGTTTAAGTGACTTGCCCTGGATCATGAAAGTAGGAAGTATCTGAGGCTACCTTTGAACCCAGGACCTCCCATCTCCAAGCCTGTCAATCCACTGAGCCATCTTGCTGCGTCCTAAACTTTTTCCACTCTCTTCAAATTCTCATTCCATCAAAATTAACCCATTAGTCTTAGAAGACAGTCTTGTCTCCTACTTAACTGATGATCCAGGTCATCTATCCTAACTTCTTAGAGTACCCATCCTTCTCTCTTCTCTACCTCGGTCCCTGTACTCATTTTCCCATCCTCCCCTCCATTCTCAGTGGAAGAAAACAAAACTTGAAAACAGTTTTCAAGACTGATTCTTCTACCTGTATTCTCAATCCCATCTTCTTCCTCCCAACCCCAAATCTTGGACTTGGTTCACCTAATTATTATCTCTCCACTGTTAATATTTCTCTCTCTATTGGTTCTTTGCCTGTCTTCAAATATGCACAGGTTTTTCCTATCTTCAAGAAAAATTTTCTTGCTTCTACTGCTGCATCTACTACCTACCAATCTTTTTCTTCCTTTCACTCCCAAACTTCCTTATCAAGTGGTCTATATCTATTACATCTATTTCTTCTGCAGTCACTACTAATGCACTTCCATACACACTAATTAGCTGTAAAGCAAAATATTGCATCTGTTTAGCAAGTTAATTCTTGGATATAAGAGTTCCCTACCCAGGTGTACAGACAAGTAAATTCAAGTAAAAACAGCACCATGGGGCTATGGCACAGAAAGAGCACACCCCCTTGAAGGGTGAAAAAAAATTTTTTTCTTTTTAATCCCCACAAACCAGAGAAAGTTAATTCTCATTAAATACCTTGTTTACCCTTCCATGGCTTTATTAGATCAAGCCTAGTAAGAATATGTCTCATAAACATAAACTTTATAAGTATAGTTACTCATTTATTAAAGACAGACTATCTTAATGATCAGGAAAATAACTCTAATATATTACAAAGTGTTTATACTCACTTAGCTAAAATTCCAACACTTAACAATAACTTTATAACTTCTGAGATGCACACAGCTGTAGTTGAAAAGTAGAGTTCTTTGTCTGTTGTCCTTGTGTATCTTAGAGCTATGATGTAAGCTGCAGCCACCAGGGTCATCACTGTCAAGCAGTACAACTTGAAAAGCAAACTGACATTCTCTGGAAAATATATTCAACAAAATATAATTTAATGGAGAATGCTATAAACAATAACTTTTAAGAATTCTATTAACAATGACATTTAAAATAATTGGTTTACTTCAAAGCAGCATTTTTCCATTGCTTGTACTGAAGATACTCAAAAACACTGTTGCCTTAAACTATTTATAAAGCTTGGTTCTAGAGAATGTTACCAATTTCAAGATTAAAAAATTTCTCATACCCAGAATACTATCCTTCACATTAAAAAATTGCTGATTTTGAATATTAAAACCATATGTAAGACAGATTAATTAGGAACTCTTACAAACACAAATTTCCCAAAGAAAGGGGGGCAGCATGAAAGCAGGTAAAATGTCCAGGGAATTTAAAAAAAGAAAGATGGCTCATGGGAACTTGGAAGAAGCTCAAAAACAAAAGTCTGATGATACAAAGAATAATTATGCTGATGGAGAAGAAAGAGCAGTATCTAAAAATATTAGAGGAATGTGATGTGTTCTTCAATGAACTAAAAATCTGCTATAAAAACTGTAGGTCATAAAGAATAAAACATACAATGAGCTTTGGCTTATGAAAAAATGCTGAGGGGGGAGGGGCAGAGATAAGATGGAAGAGAAGGTACAGGTAGCCATCTGATTTCTACCAAATTACCCTCCCAAAAACTATGTTGTAATTCCTCAGAATGAATTCTGGGACAGCATAACCCAGAAAAAAGCAGTGAAGTAATTTTTCAACCCAAAACAACTTAAAAGACCAGCACAAGATGTTTAGTGCACTGAGGTGAAGTACAAAGCAGTTTGCCAGGCAGCCACAGGCCCTGGGTACAGCTATAGTAGCAGCAAAGGCTTTGGGAACTCTCAGCCTCAGAGGGTAAGGGGTCAGACAACTGCTCAGAAGGAGGTAACAATGGTCCCTTTGCTGGCTTTGGGTGCTATGCTTTTGTGGAAAGCCCATACACAGATCCAGGTAGCAGAGCTAGGGCAAACTTTCAGGGTGAGGAGGAGCTCTAGCAAACACCAAAGCTTGCAGCCACAGGACAGTGGGGGACTCTGGTAACAGTTCCAAAGGGTAAAAGAGTGTTTGTGAACTGGAACACAGGTTGGGAGAGTATTAAACACAGTCTCCTTACATCACACCATGTTGGAAGAACCGAAAGCAGATAGATCCCCAGTGCCACCTCTGAAGACAGCTGCACAAAGAACCTGAAGCTTAGAACAGTGCTCCCTTCACCACAGTTAAAGAGACCAACTTCAATGGTTTTTAAGAAAAAGTTTGGAAAATGAGGAAACAACAACAAAAGAAACTCATTTCAGTGACAGGAAAGACCAAAACACAAACTCGAAGAAGAAGACAAATTTAATATGCTACATTCAAGAGTTCTAAGAGAAATATGAATCGCTTTCAAGCCTATAATAAAAATAATTTTTAAAAAGCTTAAACATTATCGGTCAAGGAATTATCAAGGAAATTTGCCCTGATATTCTAGAAACAGAGGACAAAATAGAAATGAAAAGAATCCACACTGATCACCTCCTAAAAGAGATTCTGAAAGGATAACTCTTAGAAATATTACATCCAAACTCGACTCCCAGGTCAAGGAGAAAATATTGCAAGCTGCCAAAAAGAAACAAATCAAGTATCAGGGAGCTACAGTCAGAATAATGCAAAATTTAGCAATTTCTTACATTAAATAATTGGAGGGCCTAGCTACAATATTTCAGAGAGCAAAGAAGCTAGGACTTGAAATAAGGATCACTTTTACCCAGCAAATTTGAGCATAATATTTCAGGGGAAAAATGGATATTCAATGAAATAGAGAACTTTCAAACATTCCTGATGAAAAGACCAGTGGCTTCCTTGAATGAGAAATTTGGCTCTCAAATGCAAGACTCAAGAGAAGAAAAAAAGGGTAAATAGGAAAGAAAAATCATAAGACACTCAGTAAAGTTAAATTGTATACATCCCTACAAGGAAAAATGATTCTTCTAACTCCAAAGAAGTTTATCATTATTAGAACAGTTGGAAGAAGTATACATAGACAGAAGGCAAGGGTGTAAGTTGAATATAATGGGGTGATATAAAAAAATAAAATTAAGTCATGAGAAAAAGGAATGAACCAGATTGTGAGCTCCTTGAGAATGTGAAAAAGACTCGAATACAGGACTACAATCCCCATGAGCCTTTCCTCCAATTCCCCAGAATGCCTTGTAATCTCACCTGGGCCGAGATCGAGAAGGTATTTAAGCTGATTCAAAGGCTTTTGAGGGGCTCTTGGCTTTTTTTGGACTTCCGTTTTGGAGCAGACACGGCTTTTTCCATAATGTGGTGAGGTCTAGGCCTCTGGCCTAGACACGTGTTTTTTCTTATCCTGTATTTTCTTTTAATCCTTAACTTTAATAAACCTCTAAAAAATATAATACTCCTTGCAGAGAGAAACTAATTTCTACCTGTGTAAACCTCAAAATTTCTTAGACTTATAAATGTTGGAATTTTCACCATTGGGAAATTTCATACTTGAAAAATTTCCTATTGATAATGGGTCTTGACTATTGGAATGTGAACCCCATTGGCATGGGAGGTTCCTTCTCCTACCTTCTTAAGATTACTTTAGGACAGAAACCTTTTGCTGAACAATGGAAAGGACTTTGACCTATGCTTAAGCATAGAACAGGAATTTCTTTGAGTCATGATTGATTTTAGAATTGATACAATGGAGATACTTGGAATCAATCTCCACCCTATTCAGTCCTAACAGGATTGAGTAAGGGCTGCAGCCTAGATCAAAATTTAATTATTCCAATCTCTACCCTACTCAGGTTAACAGGATTTAGAAAGGGCTGTAGCAAAGGAGCAAAGATTTAATTATTTGAAAATATGACCTTCAACAGACATGTGCAAAGCCAAGCTAGAGCCTCCATTGGCACAGGGAAATTGATGGACAGTGATTGGTAGATGTGAGAACTGAGGGGAGGCAACTTGGAGGTTTTGCTTAAGGATAGGGGGGTCTGAAGACTCGAGGAGGAGGTGGTTGAGGAGTTGGCCGGAGTGGTTGCGGTGTGCTCTGAGAAGCTTGCTCTGAAGGAAGCTGAAGGTGGGGGCCTCTGAGACTGTTTCTCCATTTTGGTCACGCGAGTAATAGGGACTGATCTCTTTTCTTTGCCCCAGCTATCTAAGGGCTTTGGCCTTTTGGCTCAGCCTAAACAGAGGGGTATTTAAGCCCTATTCCCTTCTCTCCCTTTTTCTCTCTCTCTATCTCTAATTCCTTTCTTACTCCTATTGTAATTAAACTCCATAAAAGATTTATTGCTGACTTGAGTTTTCATTTAGGAATTACATAGCTGAATTCCTTGGCGACCTTAAAATAATATATATCAGTCTTTTAAAGTGATTCCCTTGTCACACCTGCCTCAGTCTCCCCATCTCCCCTAAATTTTAACTGTTTCAGATGGCAACCACTAGATTGGATGAGAACTTCTCAAAATTTTTTTAGCCTAGAGAATTTTTTTTAATGCCAAGGTTCTCCGAGATGCTCTTTAGAAAACCATCTTGATCAGCTCCTGCCTGCGGCCCTCTCCAGCTCCTGCTTCTGCTCCTGGCCTCTCACCTGGTGCCCGAGCTGTGCTCCAGCTCCCAGCCCGACCCACCCTGGTGGTCTGTCTCTCACCCATCTGGCCTCCGACCCAGCTGACTCATCACGCAGATCCTTGGAGCAGATCTGTCAGGACTCATTGCGACCAGCTGGTAACAGTATTGGCCACGTGGGCGGAGGGGAGAGACTAGAGGGAAAGGAGACCGGGCAATTTTCCTTTAGGCTAAGCCTCCACGTGGATGGGGGTATTGGCCACAGGGCTATCAGAGAGGGGAAAGAGAGAAAAGACTAGAGAGAAGAAACAGACTTTTCAAACAGAAACCTAAAAAGCAATGGGTTTAAAAGGATTTTTGACTCTTCTGGCAATTTCATTGATTTTACCTGCCTGTCAGGGAGCAGACTCAGCCCAAAGATTCAACTTTAACCTTGGGGAGGAAAATGGGTGGCCCAGCGAACTGGAAGCCAGGCCCAGAGATGGGAGGTCTCTAGTTAAAATCTGGCCTCCAATGCTTCCCAGCTATGGGGCCCTGGACGGATCCCTTGAACTCCATAGCCTAGCCTTTACTATTCTACCTTCGGACAATAGACATTTAAATGGATAATTAAAAACAAACAAACCAAAAAAAAAAAACCCCAAGGAACTTTGAAGAGACTAAAGGCTATATTCTAAGGCATTTCAGACTCCAATGGTTTATAAAAAAATCTCTGTATTCTATTGCATTTTTTGTTATGGTTTAACTTTGTGATTTTAAGTTCATATATTACTGGATTGAATATTATTCTGTGAACTGAAGGTTGATTGAATTTATTTTGAATGTACTGAGTTTTAAAATTCTGTTGTTTTCCCCTATAACTGTGTTGAACAAATATTATTGTGAATAAGCCCATGTATGAAAAAACAGCTTTTTTTTATTTTGCAGAGGATAGATGGAATTCAGAACTGGTTATAATTATATTAACAACCTTGGAAATTTTAATGTGCTAAATGCCTCAAATGATTTGATTTTAAGGGTTTTTTTAAATATGATTTTTGTAATTTTTTTAAACAATCTCTGGTTATTTTTGCCTGCCCCTACCACGAGGTAAGGCCAAGAGTAGCTGAAGTGAAATACATTTTATAAACCCCAACATTCCCACATGTGAATGGAAGTTGGGCAGTTAATCTCAGGGCATTTGTATCCCTAAAAAGCCTCCAAAAAAGGAGCATCCCTTTATTTATACTCTTCAGCTCACTATTTTACTTCTACCAGAATGATATATAGATCTCTTGATTATGTTCTAAACCCAAGATGAGTTTTACTTTGTTTTAAAAAATGTTTAAATACCAAGGTTGAAGGATTGCTATGTTTGTAAAAAGTGTGACAAATGTCCATCAATTCATAGGTTTTAAAAATGTCATACAGCAACTTATGTGAAATATGAAAGTGTGTTTGTTTGCTATTGTAATTAATTGGGCTATTGAGAATTTGGGGGATTTTGATATCTACATAGTTGTACTACTGTATTTTTAAAGAAGAAAAAATTGTTAACCTTGTTCAATTCATTTGCCTTCTACTCACAGTGAGCATGGCCAGATACAAAGAGGAAATGGATCTCATTTTTTGGTGAGAAAGCCTTGTATTTTATATTTTCTTAACTGACACAGAGTGTCAATGATTATAAGCTATATTTTTGAATTTTTTAAAGCTCTTTTATTATTATATTTTTCTTGCATGTGCAATATACTTTTTCAGTTTTTTATTATTTTTTCTCTCCTTTTTATATTTGAAGCACATGTCACCAGTATTAAGATTTTCTTTAACCTTCTGATTTTTTAGTTTAAGATACATTTGCTAATACATGCCCTAAAAGGCTTGTGACTATAAAAATGATGCCACTAATTATTTAAATAAATTATGGGACTTTGCTTAATGATTCTGTCTGATTCCAGGACAAGAGATACACACAAGAGCCATTTCATAGGGCCAAAGAAAGGCCAATCTAGGATGGATTGATGCACTTCTAGGCCAATACAAAGGTCTTGAACCTAGTGTGAAGACTCGAGGTTACTATGTTTAACATGTGTTAAGACATAGGCTTTCCTTGTATCCACACTCACCCTGAAGATACTCACAGACGAGTATCCCCAAAATCTTGGCTCCTACTTGGCTTCTATAATCTGGTCCCTTTCTTTTCTGCCTCTCATAGTGTGGTACCTTTCTGTAGTCCTGGCTACTGACTGGGTAAATGCATCATTGCTTAGATCATTTTAATTGGGCCCTGATTGAAGGACCTGTTATAGATTTATTTTTCTTCTACTTGGAATTTTTACACATAAGACTTTGATAGTCTATATTTTCATCCAGAAATTTTTATTTTCTTTTGGATTTTCTGATGTCTTTTTAATATCTCTTGCCAATTGATTCATATACCTCATACCTCAGCCATGCATCCCTAACTGATTCTGAATCTTTCAATCACCCACAACACGGGGGAATGTAAAAAAAAATCATTATTTAAATTGCAAAGTTTAAATTCCTTTTGAGAAGAATTTTAGGTAAAGAAGATGCTACCTCTCTGAATCCAGAACTGAACTGTTGGAGAAGCCACCATGAAGAAGCCTCCAGACCACAAGTTGTACAAAATTGAACTTTGGGTGTGGTTGATTGAACATTTATTTGTATGTATACTTTTATGCCAAAGGGGACTGCCCCCTAACGGCTTTTTGTCAATGTGTTCAGCAACTATTGGTTTTATTCTTTTCTTTCTCTTATCCTCAAATTATTGTAATCTTTAAATTGATTATGTTTTCATGATCCTTTGGAAAAAAATTAATTTTTTTGCAAATGATCACACGGGGGAATGTGAAAAATAGACTCGAATACAGGACTACAATCCCCATGAGCCTTTCCTCCAATTCCCCAGAATGCCTTGTAATCTCACCTGGGCCGAGATCGAGAAGGTATTTAAGCTGATTCAAAGGCTTTTGAGGGGCTCTTGGCTTTTTTTGGACTTCCGTTTTGGAGCAGACACGGCTTTTTCCATAATGTGGTGAGGTCTAGGCCTCTGGCCTAGACACATGTTTTTTCTTATCCTGTATTTTCTTTTAATCCTTAACTTTAATAAACCTCTAAAAAATATAATACTCCTTGCAGAGAGAAACTAATTTCTACCTGCCTCAGTCTCCCCATCTCCCCTAAATTTTAACTGTTTCAAGAGCAGGAGCTACTTTTTGCCTTTTTGTCTCCCCATGGTTCAGCACAATACAGACAGTTCTCACTTGATGAAAGTGGCCTGTTCAGGAGATCTCTACATAATTACATAATACAATTTGCCCACTAATGTGGAAAAGGGAGGGAGACCAGAATGGTCCACATACTCACATAGGAAGGGGGAGAGTACATAATTCAAGGACATGTTGAGGCCAGGGACAAAGAAGCAAGAAAAAGAGGAGGAACATTTGGCAAACAGAGCCAACCACATCAGAGGCCCATCCAGATTTGAGAACACAAGGAAAGGTAGACACATGGGGTCCTGGGACAGACACAAGGCACCTGAGCACAATAGAGGGGGCAACACTCTAGTGGGTGGGTGGAGTAAGGCAAAGGTCTCCTCTCACAGTACCAGAAGTATCAAGTCAAGTCCCCATTTGGGGAGGAGGTCTCTGAGTGTCCATTCTTCAGTTTTCACTGGGAGGGTTTTCTTTTTAGGTAGGTTTTCTTTCTTTCTTTTCTTCTTTTTGTTGGAGAAAGGGAGACATTGGAGTGCAAGGCTGAAGGAAGGGCAGGAGCCTAGAGAGCATAGTCCTATACAGTAAAATTAACATAGGGTTGTTGTTGTTTTTTTTAATTTAGATTTCTTTCAGAATTCTTTATGTGAAGTTGAATTTGCAGAATGCAAATTTACATAAAGTTAGCACTGTTTGCACTTGACACAGTAGGTGCTTAATAAATATTTATTGCCCAAGTATATAAAAGATTTCATCACCAATAGCAGAATGCTAAACCTGAAGATGGACTTGCTTTTAAAATATTTGATGAGTTATTTAAATAAAATGTATTTCCATTATACTCTTATGCATTTTATTTTAAATATAACATTGATTCTAAGATAGATGATATAAATGAAATTGCTTTATATATCAATGATTATAAAAACAAGGATTCACCTATAATGCTTTTGACAACTGCAACTATGATTTTAGAAATAGACTTGGTTATTAAATTAACTGTCTATAAGCATAGCAATAAAAAAGGAGTTAGTCTTATGTGTTAGAATTAATAGCTAACAATAAAATTGAGAGCTTCAGTTATCAACCTAGGAATGTTAAGTGTGCTACTTGACTGAAACCTGATTCCTGATAAAGATAATGGAAACAATCATTGAGTCAGTTGTAGAAGATGGAATTTGTTACTAGTATTTGCTCTTTGAAAGATTTATGTCAAAAACGGGATCCTCAGATTTTATGACCAAGAGAGGTAACTTTGGCTTATCTCTTCCCCAGAGTCAGTGTGATGAGTTGAGTCTGAAGGTATTAGTTATAGAATCAATGAAATGCTTGACAACATATCTTATCTTAACCTTTACTAATATTGACTTTTTTCCAAATTTAACAGTAACCTAGTCTGTACATTTATTCTTGTTAAACAATTATGTTAATTAGCTGTCAAAGCCTAGAAAACACCTGAATAACATCTAAATGAGGTCTTTGCTACATTCTGGGCGTGGTAATATTAACCTCCAGCTCTATTCACTCACAAATAAAGTTGGATTGTTGGGCTCAGGATTATGGCCCACATGTTTTTATGTCTTACAAAGGTGTGGTTTTTTAAAAATGTGTGTCTATGTCCAGACTTCCTAAATTCCCAGGATCATCCTTTCCACTTTACCTCAATCACACATACAGGGAGTCATTCTTACCCACAAATGTTCTACTTTCCTAGCCAAAAACTAAATTTCTTGTTCTGTAAAATGAGGGAGTTGAACTAGATGATGACATGTCAGTTGTGGATCTCTGATTCTCTAACTATAACTTCCTCTCATTCCATTAGTCCCTATGCTTCATAGCCCCCAAACCATTTATATGCCCTTCAGAAATCAAGAACTCCATTTGATTTTATGTTCCTCTTTTCCCAATATCTACTTAAGATTTAACCAACTCAGTTCTATATTGTTATCTATTCTAAAATTCCTGGTTCCCTTGCCTGATCACCACTCATCCCTTGCCAAATCTCTAGCACCATAGTACACCCACCTTCCTCTTCTGTTCCTACTCATGTTGAACAGAACTGAAGCCACACAGTCAAGCTGACTGAATAAAAATAGAAATTCATATAATTCAGCTTCACCTGGGCCTTCATGGTAACATAATATCTTTTAATTTCTCCTTAATGGTTTCCCTCTCTCATTCCTCAGAGGTACTATCAAACCTTCTCTTCTCTCCCTTCTTTCTCAGTTGAGTACATTGTCTCTTACTTTAATGAGAAACTTGAAATCATTCTCTGTTAAATAAATAAGTTAGCATATAGCCAAGAATTCTTCCTTCTTCCCTTTTCTCTACCTCAACTCAAATTTTCTCTTTTCCCCTCAGCCTCTAAGGTAGCCCTTACCTTGCCCTCCCCCAAGATCTCGTCACCTTGTCTTCTCTAACATAATACAACTGTAATCAACTCCTCCCTTCCTCAAATCTTCAACCTCTTCCTGTTGCTTTATTACTGCTCTCAAACATACCCTTCTTCCCATCCTTTAAAAAAAATTTTTTTTTAAGTTTTCACTAAGTCCTACATTCATCCATCCAAGCTTTTGGCCTTTATCTCTGTTACTTTTCTTAGTCAACCCCCCTGAAAAAAAGTTTATTCTCACTACCTCTACTTTCTCTCCTCTCACTTAAGTCTTTGTAATCTGGCTTCTGATATCATCACTCACCTGAAATTGCTCTCTCTAAAGATATCAAAGAAAGAACACTGTTGCCATATTTGATAGTCTTCTCTCATTCCTCTCCTCCAAAGACAATCTAGTACAACTGCTGGCTCATCAGTTTTATCACACCCACTCTTCTTTTTTTCTCATTACTCCCTCTTCCAGTTCCCATAAATTTAATAATAATCTCCATATATATGACTCACAGATCTATATACCTACCCCAGTCTCTTCCCTTAGCTTCAATTCCACATCACCAACTGCCTAATAAACATTTTAAACTAAATGCCCTAGAAACATGTCAATCCTAACTCATATAAACAGAACTCATTATCTTTCCCCTCAATCCACCCCTTATCCAAACTTCCTCATTTCTCTCAAAGTACTACTCTTTCAATCTTCCTGGTTATAACCTTAACATTATCCTCAATTCCTTGTTCTCCTTTTCCTCACATATTCCATCGGTTGCCACAACTTGCCATTTCTATCTTTACAACTTTTCTCAAAGCTGACTCTTTTCCTCACTCATAAAGCCACTGCCTTAGTCCAAGCCTTTATCACTTCAGTCCTCATAAACAATAAACACTGATTAAGTACCTACCTATGTACTGAGTACTTTGCTAAGTGCTTCCTAACAGCCCCTAATTGGTCTCCCTAACTTAAGTCTCTTTCCCTAGCACAATGCTTGGCATAATTAAAACAGACTTATTGATTTGGGGGAAGATGTGGTCAAAAATCATCCTAAATAAGAAAGAATAGATGGGTTGCAGGTGTCCAAAAATACACAGTTTAGATTAAAATTCCATGGAAATTTTTTTGGTTACATTCACAGATTATAATGTAAAATTTCAAAATTAGCCTAGTCAGCTAGCTAAATTGGCATTGTTGTCTTCCCACAAAATAATATATTTCTAATATGGAAAGCAAAATTTAATTCTTTGTAATATGTAGACCAGGCTGTGTGCAAGAGATGCTCAGCAAATATTTATAAAGCAATAACTCTCTATTTTTAAGTTTTTATAAGCACTGTGTGACCACTGTAGAAATTTTAAATTTTTGCCTCACTATCTGTTAATTCCCACCACAGTACTTGAATCAAGGTTCAAAGGGCACCAATAAAACCAAAATGCCAAATACAATAAACTTTTCTTAGTCTTCAATTTTATGATCTCTGAGCAGAACTGATAGTACTAGATACTCTCTCTTCCTTTCTTCTTCTCTTAGCATCTTCCTACTCAGTGTCCATTATCATCTCTCCCTCCTTTTCCCTTTGTACTTGGAGTTCTCTTCTTTCTTAACACTAACTCAGCTAGTGATCACCCACTTCCACAGACTCAACTACCACTTCTATGAGGACTCGTTCATTCATTCAACAAGCACTTCTAAAATATCCACTTTTACAAGGTATTCCAGGTGCTGGAAATAAAAAAGCAAAACAAATACCTTCACAATGATTAAATTTGGGGGCAGGGGGTGGGGGTGTTGAGAACACACATTGTTTTAATAGGTAAGTATATATGACATAATTTAAGGAGAAAGAGGGCAATAATAACAAATAACTCCCAAATCTAATTCTCCAGACTTGACTTCTCTTCTCAGACTATGAATTTACATTTTCAACTATTATAAAATCTATTAGGACCTTAAAATACCTATAATTAAACTCATCATTCCCCCCCCCCCCAAGCCTGCTTTTCTCCCAGAGTCCCTTCCCTTTCTCTTTGAGTATTGTATTGTAAATCTCCCAGGCTCTCATACTTATAACCCAGTAATCACCTCTGACTTCCCCCAATTCCATACATTTTACCAAGCTAGTCAAGTCTAATCAACTCGATACAACAGCACTCAGCACTTCCCCCTCTCTGCTATTCCCACTACTGCTAGCCTACTTAGGGCAAATACTTCCACTCATACAAGGCTCTTAACCTCCCGAGGTCCTCTCTTCCAATACATATTACATACCACTATCTTCCTAATGCACTAATATGATCACATCACTGTGCCCTTCAAATCTGACAATGACTCAATGAATCAAGTTGAAACTTCTTAACTTGACATCCCAATACCTCCACGACCTAGTTCCAACCTACTTCTCCAGAACTATTTCAGACTATTCTCCATCATGCAAGTACTCTCTATACTCTAGCCAAAATGCATGTCAAGTATCCCTAGACACTTATTATGATTTCCCTTCTCAACATTGTTGCTCACCAGTGATCCCTTATACTGGGATTCCCTCCCCTTTCCATTTCTCTCTAATGGTATCATAGCCTTCCAAGCTCTAAGCTTCGATCAGTAAGGCATCTCTTCCGTCAAGTCTTCCCTAATATTCCACACCCCTAACCACTGTAATCTCACACTCCTTTAATTTCATAGCACTCTGCACTTTTTATGTTCTTGTACCTTACCGAATTAATTCGTATTATATATCATTGAAGGTAGGGATCATGTTTTATTTATACTTCTCTCTTCCCTAGTAAGCATTTTATCAATATGTCATATAAGTGTCTTTTAAGTTTCTATTTATCATCTTTATGATAAAGCATTCTGATGGAAAACAATTCATAAAGCAGACAGAATTTAAATGTCTCCCAACTCTTATTTTAAAATTGCGTGCCAAAATTGGTCTTTTTTGCAACTGGAAAAGGGGGAAGAGTAAAATGTGGAGGAACCGCATACTTTATATGACATACTTTTGTAAAGAACTTGAGAAGGAGGGCGGAGGGGGCGATAAAAAAGAACTAGAGGGAGACCAGGTGGCTCCAAGGTGTGGTATTAAAGAGATGGCAGTAAAGAGAGGGCCAGGGTCAAGGTCTCCCTCTTGCACCCCACCTTCTACAGTCCTGCCACTAGTGGGGTGTTGGGAAGACATGGGAGTCAGGGGTCTCTCCATCCCAAGTTCGACTGAAGTCAATACAGTCACATCCAAGCTCCTTCCTACACACTAGGCAAAGTACCCCGCGGGGCTGACAGTCCCGCCAGGGCAGGGGATGTGGGGGTGGGGAACGAAGGCAGCCCCAGCGATTTGGGGACACGCCTCCCCCCATCCCGTCTTCTCCCCGCTTAGACGCGCCGTGACCGGCCCGGCGAGCTTCAGGGAGGCCCCACACCTTTGGCCGCCGGACTTCACTCCGGGACAGACAGCCCGGGGTAATGGCTTCGGCTAACCGCGAGCCAGGCCAGCAGCTTCCGGAGCCTCTTCCCTTACCTCCTCTTGCACCCACGCCCCTCTCCATCCCGCTCTGGCCGCCCGCACCGCCTCAGGTCTCACCTCTCGGGGCAGCCATCCCTGCGGAGCAGCCCCAGACGGACTAACGCTAGTCTGTACACACTCCGCTTAGTGCCGGCTCTGCGCAATGCACTGTGGGACCGGCCCCCGAAGACCATAGAGAGCTGGGCACGAGGGCCTAGAGCGGTGCTCTCATCTCCGCCTACTCTAGTCTGACTTGGACTGGTCGGGGAACCTATTAGTGCCCAGTTGAGAGGGAGGGCGGGTGAACCGAAAGGAAGAGTCGTGACCCCGAGCTCAACCCGTTAATATCGTGCCCGAAATTCCTCCCGGGTTTGTGGGTGTTGTCCTAAAAACTACAACTCCCAGAAGCCCTTGGACCTTTTAAAAAGGATAACAGAAAGCCTTAATTTCTGGCAATTGTCCCAACTACGGAAGATTAGATGTTAACTGTCTATTCGTAGTAAAACCATTCTTATAAACTGACTCTGAATTTATTAGTAAAAAGTGAAATGCAGACACTTCATTCGAGCAGGCAATAAATTACACTTCGCTAACCACTCTCATAAAATGCAGCTGCTTATGTCAACCCAATTGTTATGGATAAATCTTGTAGCATGAGCCCCAGACCATTAACGCTCTTTGTATTAGTATCCCCAGCTCCAAACCTGGCACATAAGAAGCTTAAATAAATGCTGCCTCATCACTTTTTTAAAGGTGAAGTTGTTGGAATTCTTAGTTCAGAGGCTCTCTCATAGTATCAAGGGTCCCTGTAGGAATTCTCTCACTTTTCTCTGGTTTATTTGCCTCTAACCAGGTATAACAAGACACTTCAGAGTGCCAGCAGCCATAAACACATCAATCTGAAAAAATACTTCAAGCCCAGGCTGGTGAGGGAAAATTATATAGATATATTGAAGGGGGTAGAGGGACCGAGGGAAAAAGAGATTTGAGAGAAAACATTAGTTTGGTCACAGGATAATGAATTTTTAGCCACCAAAATTCTTAAAAACTCTAAGGGTTTTCAATTGGTGAAGGAAGGAGGATCCACACCTGTGAAATCAGAAAGCTTTAAATTATATAAGTACAGTATTCTTTTGTCTGTAATTCTCTGCTATCCTTACTTGTTAGAGTTCTTGGGTTCAGAGGCCCCTTCATTATATGAAGAATGAATTTGGCAACCCTCTCACTTCTCTCTGGCTCATTTTCCCCAAATTAGGTATAACAAAGACCTTCAGTGTGCCAGCACCCAAAAAGGCATCACACAAAGAACAACTTTCATTTACATTAAGGAATCTAGAAAGGACTGTCACTAGATCCCTCTCAAGTCACTTAACTCCAATCTGCTTTGGAACAAATTCTTTGAATTGATTCTAAGATGGAAGGTAAGGTATAAAGTTCATGGGCCTCAGCTTGCTTCTTTGTAAAATAATTATTAGATGAACTTACAAGTTTCTTCCACTTCTAGGTCCATTACCCTATCAACCAAGGTAGAATAATGAGACTTATAAAAAGGATGTTGTATAGTTTAGGATTGCATTTGTGAAATTGAGATTTACTCCACCCTACTTATTCTTTAGAATTTTAGCCACCAGGAAGGTATACACCCCCACTTAAGGATTAAGTGTGGCGGAGGAAGATCTATGACCCATGTGTGCTAGCAAGTGACAAATCAGAAACAACTGACTGCCCCCCTGGGCTGTCCAAAGCCAAAGTTAAGTCACTATTGGTACATGTAAGACACAGGAAGTGACACAAAGAACTGCCTTTGTATTTTGTGGTCACTTCCTGTGAGGTCATTTTCATCTTGGAACTTGACCTTGGAGGAATTTAGGCTTGAGATCTCAGACTGCTTCCCCTTGGACTGCCATGTGGTGAGTGAAAAGGCTGGCTCCTTTTTCTTGGCTTTTCTGGAGGCACCAACCTCTGGAGAGGCCCATCGTCTTGGGACTCCCTTTCCCTTGGCTTTCTGGAGTCACTAGCCTTTGGAGAGACCCCACATCTTGGAGGAGGCCTTGTGGCTGGAAGCTGTGTTAAACTTAATCCTCTGCCCTTATCCCCCACCCCCTTGGCTGGGGTCTCTGAAATCCTGCCTGGTTCAGACTAGGACAAAGCAATTATCTCTCTTCTTTCTTTCTCTCATTTCCTTAATTTCTTCCCTCTATTGTAAATAAACTGCCATAAAAGCCATTCTGATGTGAGTAATTCATTGGGATTTAGTAATTAATCCCCTGGTAACCTACTAAAAATATATTCAGTCCAACTATAAATTTTACCCCCTTACACATTGGTGAAGGCATGGCACGTATGCCCCAGCATGCTATAAGAGGCTGCTCCATTTTCCCTTCCCCTGTGCCTAAGGATATTTTTTTGCCTGCCTTGCCCCTCTGCCTAGCTGCCCAATGCAAGTACTTCCTCCCCCACTGTCTGGGATGTGGGGGCAAGGGGGGAATCACAGTCAGCTTGAAGGTACAGGTTGGGCAAGTGATTTTTAAAAGATTCACTAACATGGGTTTAGGAGATTGAGAACAAGAAGTCTAAGCTTGGAGCTTGGAGTCAGAAGTCCTCAGTTTGAGTCCTACCTCTGACACTCTTAGACCTGGACTTAGGCTGGCATTTAACTTATACCCATTATGCCATCTTGCAGTTTCTGATGAGAACCTGATTTAGAGTGCTGGTCATGTGAATGGAGAAAAAAGGGGGATGGATATGAGAACTGTTGTGGAGAACTGAAAAGATTTAGCAACTGATTGGATATGGGAAGGTAAATGGGTAATGAGTCTCCTAAGGAGCTTATATTCTAGTTGAATTAATTAATGCATTAATACTATTATACCTTATATTACAAATGCTAATGGAACATGAGATTCACAAAGTTATTTTGAAATATTATAAGTTTGTTATCATTTTATAATAATCTCAGGTTATTTTTATAATTTTTGTTTTAAAAATCCCAACATACTTTTTTTTTTTTTAAATCCTTACCTTCTGTCTTGGAGTCAATACTGTGTATTGGCTCCAAGGCAGAAGAGTGGTAAGGGCTAGGCAATGGGGGTCAAGTGACTTGCCCAGGGTCACACAGCTGGGAAGTGTCTGAGGCCAGATTTGAACCTAGGACCTCCCGTCCAACATACTTCTTATAACAAAATAAAAAATTGGAGAAAGAATTTTGTTTTCCATTTTAATAGAATGACAAATGTGTTACAGGAAAAAAAACTGAATTTCTAGTTACATAGCTTTATAGTGAATGAATGTAGCTGAAAATCTAATAAATATATTATCCAATAATAATTGATGCCCCAAACTTACCTACTTATATATGTGTGTAATTGATTTTGAATATTTACTAGAAGTCATAGTATGATGTCAAGTTTTTAAATATATTTCCCAGTTAGGTTTCATCAACAGCTCTTGTTAAGTTTACTTTGACTGCATACAGTGATGACATACAGTTGCCTCGGAGACCAGCTATATAAATCTGGGGCTTGGGTACTTTGGTTCCATCTTCTCGCTTGGTTTGTGTTCCTTTTGTCTTTAATGGGTATACCTGTGTTGCATTATCTCTTCTCATATGACTAAGATTGGTTTGTACTGAGTGGGTGAGTTTCTGCCGCAAATTAGCCTAAAAACAAAGGAATGAAGAAAATAAAGAATTAACATTCCTCCAAAATTCAAACAAGTATCATCATCTCCCTGTTATCATTAGTCTTATTCAAGAGTTTTAATTTTTTTAAAAAACAGATTTACAGGAAGGAAATTAATTTTATTAGCTATGATTCTTGCTATAGAATTTTCTCTAGGACCTTAGATCTGTAAGGAAACAACAGCAACAATAAAAGAAAATTTTAAAAGTAGTCTTTACTAGCATATTAAATTAAATTTGTTTAAATAAAAATGCTCCTTTCCTTAAAAAAAAAAAACAGAAAAAGAGGGCAGCTGGGTAGCTCAGTGGATTGATATCCAGGTATAGAGACAGGAGGTCCTAGGTTCAAATCTGGCATCAGACACTTCCCAGCTGTGTGACCCTGGGCAAGTCACTTAACCCCCATTGCCTAGCCCTTACCACTCTTCTGCCTCGGGACCAATACACAGTATTGTTTAATTGTTGTAAGAGTTTTTAAAAAAACAAGAAAAATCAGACTGCACATGTTAAAAAACTGTTTTTTTTTTTAATTTACAAAGTTCCTCTGAGTTTAGTCCTCTAATTATTCCACTCACATGATTTGGAATTCAAATGATATGTCACAGAGGCATAATATGTATCAATGAGGGACTTCGACTATCCAGACACCTTCTGGAGCTTCATCTCTGCCAATATTCTATTGAGAACACTTGATTTTTTTGACTTTATTAATAACTTCATCTGACATTAGATGAAATGAAAAATGATTCTCACCAAAAAAAGTAAGAAATTGTTACTAGAATAGAAATGATGGGAACCTTAATGAGAAAATGAATGCTTCATTTTAGAATCTGTGATAAAGGAGAGAAAGTCAGGACAGAGTTTTACATGCACTTTTTGGGACAATAGCTTTCAAAGAGTTTTATAAAAAAAAAAAAGAGAGAGAGAGAGAGAGAAGAATGGCCCAAAAGTTTGCAGAGGAAGTCATCCCAGGAGGAATGTATCTTAAAGATACAAAGAAAGACAAATACTGAGGAAGAAAAGGAGGAGCTGTCTAAAGAGACCAATATGGATATGCATAGACTGTATTAACCAAATTGAAATTTTAAAACATGATGGAAAGCAAAAGCAGGTAACAGAATGAATAGAAAAGTGTGGCACAGTCCTGGAAAGAGAATGTCAGGAGCACTAAAGTTCAGAATGAACTGAAGATAAAACAAAGAGAATTATGCTGGATTTTAAAAAAAGTTTTTGGGAAGATAAAGATCAAATAAAGAAAAGGAGCACTTCTTTGAGTAAATAGGATGACGATGATAAAAGAAAATGGAGAGAAGGCAGATGTGCTCAATTTTGCTTCTGTTTTCTCTTCCAAGAAGTGTGATCTTTGGATTGGAAAGAAAATTGTCACAGAGAATTGAAACCCAAAATAAGTTGGAAGAAAGAGAACATCTTAGCAGTCCTGTTAAGTTCAGGAGACCCAAATGCACTACATCTCACCGTGCTAATGGAATGAGTGGATATAATTACTGAACCATTTCATTGTTATTTGTAAGTTCTTAGAGGTGTCATAGACCAGCAAAAGGATAGCTATTATCCTTACTTTCAATAGAGAAAGAATAGAATATGCAAAAGAGTTTAATTTAGATTTCCTGGCAAAATTCCAAACATATTATTAAACGATTGTTTAATAAACATCTGGAAAAGAAAGAGGTGAGCACAAAGAATCATGATGGTTTCACTAAGAAGAATTAATTTAATTTCCTTTTGTTTTGTTTTGAAAGCATTACTAGACTTAAATAGATGGGGGGGGGATATATTGTGGATGTAGTCTCTCTAGCTTTTAGCAAAGCATCTGACAAAGTCTGGCAGTATATATAGTGAGAAGAGTATAAACTGAATTAAAATAAAAACTCCAGGGGGCAGCTGGGTAGCTCAGTGGATTGAGAGCCAGGCCTAGAGATGGGAGGTCCTAGGTTCAAATCTGGCCTCAGCCACTTCCCAGCTGTGTGACCCTGGACAAGTCATTTGATCCCCATTGCCTAGCCCTTACCACTCTTCTGCCTTGGAGCCAATACACAGTATTGGCTCCAAGACAGAAGGTAAAGGTTTAAAAAGAAAAAACATTTTTTTTTAAATAAAAACTCTGATTCTGTGTTCAATTGTGGATAGAGCACCAAGCCTGGAGTCAGGAAGACCTGAGTTCAAATCAGACCCCAAACATTTACTATCTGTGTGATCCTAGGTAAGTCACTTAACCCTGTTTGCCTGTGTCCTCATCTGTAAAATGACCTAGAGAAGGAAAAGGCAAACCTTTCTGGTATCTTTGATAAGAAAATACTAAACGGGTCGTGAAGAGTCAGACACCACTGAAATGACTGAACAACAAAAAGTATTAATTAAATTCCTGCTATGTGCCAGGCACTGTGATGAATGCAAGGGATACAATTTTAAAGAATGAAACAATCTCTACTCTCAAGGAGTTTATAGTCCAACAGGGGAGATAATAGTTACCTATGATATATAAATTGCATAAATATAAAGTCAATAAATATAACTATGTATAAAGTATTTAAATACAAGGAGCTTGGGGGGGAGGGCACTTCCATTTGGGGGAATGAAGAAAGATTTGATGCAGAAGTTGTTGCTTGAGCTTCATCTTGTAGAGAAAGAGGAATTTCATGAAGTATAGGTAAGAAGGTGGAGGCATGTTGGACAGCATGGATTTAGAAAAATGGAGTTTCATAAAAACTCTCATTATAAAATGGACATCTTAATAATTAATATACCTTTTGGGGTTGTTATGAGGATCAAATGAGATAATGTATATGAAGCCTTAACCAGCTATATATAGAGTGATGGTGATAACAATGAGGATAATGCTATTCTTGTGGACAAAATGAAAATATAGGGGCTAGAAAATACAGCAGGTAAGAAGATTTTGAATTGGTTAAATGGATTCACTTAAAGTGGTCAACAACATCCTGTAATAAATTCATGGGCAGAGGGTTCTAAGGTCTATGCTTCTCTGTGTGTGCAACACCTGGCCAACAACTAGAACTGAAGATAGCTATTTGGAAGGAGAAACATCTTTTCTTTTTAGAGAACAGAGAATTACCTCCTTTTTGTTAGAAATTAGACATTTTCAACATAGAGAGGCAACTATATGGATTGTTTCTTTTTCCTTCTGCTGTATGAATGACATGAAAGGAGGATTCAGGAAGAGCTGAAATCTATAAGCATGTTTGTAGTAGTCTACTAAGAAAGGGAAACAATTATAGACAGCTTGTTTGCATTGCTTCTTTGGCAGGAAGCCGGGCACTGTCAATCAATGGAAGCTTGTTGAGTAAGTGCTTGCCACGTCTTCAGAAAAGGCATCAGTCCTAACATTTATAAATTCTTTGCTGGGACTTCATAGAAAGGCAATAAGAAAGTAGATTTCTGACATCTGGTTATTAGAGAATGTAGAAAGAGGGGGCAAACTGGCTGGCAATTAGATCTTAAGACTCTCCAAGAGATGACAGCTTCAGGCAGCTTGTTTCCACTGGGGCTTTGGGAGGAAGCTGCTAATTGACAATCAAGAGTAGCAAAGAAAGTTAGTGCCATCTTTAAAGAAAAAGCAGGAAGCTTGCTATAAATAAAGAATACTACCCTCAGGAGATTCTGTCATTTGCTACATGAGTTTTCCATCAGGAATGACAGAGAGTTTAGGAACTTCTTTGCAGGACAAAGAGAATTTTGTAGTGGCTTGGAAGTGTGTTGTGACAAATAACAGCTATGAATACGCAGAATGTAGGTTTATCTAACTATTAGAAAAAGTCTTGGAAGAATGCCTCTCTATGCTCAAAATTATCAAGGAGAATGAAATTTTCCTCGAAAGAATAGAAGTAATGTTTTAATTAGAAACAAATAAAAAAAAAAGAATCAGAGGAGGCAGAGATGAATTCTCACATGTGTCAGGACTAAAAGATGAACAAATATAATGGAGAGAATGGAGGAAAAGGACCACTAGACATTTGTAGTTATGGACAGATAGAACATTCTTTTACCACTCCCTCCCCAAATATCTTCACTTTCTCTCAAGAAGAAGAGAAAACACTATAGCAAAGGACTTGAGCTGAATCCGAAGGTGGAATTGGAGAGAAGTGGCATCACCGTGTGTCTAGTGGAACCATGCCCACCAGCATTCAGAAAAGACAATGAATCCAGTGAGAGAGCATTAGTTGGAGGCAATGAATTCAGTACAGATAACACACATCTACTGGAGACAACAGGAAGCAGTGTGATGACATAATCAGAAGATATCAGTCCCACTACAGTATCTGAAGTTTGAGCTGTTCCTCTGTACTTGTGCCTTAGATTCGGTTGTCTCCCATGTGTGCCTTTGCATGCAAGTGGCCTAACCACCTATGTTCCTTATGTATGTGCCACTCTCCACATGGGTCTTCACCTCTACTTTCTCCCTGGAGTATAAGAATAGGTATTTAAGAAACTAAAAAATATAAGGAAAGGAAAGTAGCTCCCCCTTTCATTAGAGGTCAGGTTCCCTCCGGACTAAACCCTACCTAAATCACATGCATGGTCCAGTAGGTCTTGTAGTCCAGCCCAGCAGTAGTTCCTTAATATTCCAATAATATGGATACTTCACTCACAATAAGTGAAGTAACATACTCTTCTTGTACTCTGACCTGCTCAGGCAAAATCTGAAATTTTGCCATTAGATTTCTGTCACATTCCCCAGATTTGCCAATCTAGAACTGCAGAATTGCATCCAATTCTAAGCAACACATTTTAGGAAGACCAAGATAGAAGGTAATCAGGAGGTGAGAATCAGGATGATGAGGGGACCAAAAGTTATGTCAAACAAGGTCAATTGGGAAAAATGGGGAATTTTAACCTCAAAGGAAGATATAATTCCTTATGGCTGCTACCACCAATATTTGAAGGGCTGCCTCACAGAAATGCAAAAGAAGAATTAGGCTTGTTCTGACTGGTTTCAAAGGACAGAACTAGGTAATAAACAGAAGTCATAGAGAAGTTGATTCAGGAATACTATAAGGGGAAACTTCTTAGCAATACTATACATATACACACACACACATATATACCCTTATACACATATATGCATATGTACATATATATGAATGGGTGTATATTTTACATATATGGCTTCTGAGTTCCCTTTCAACTCTGGAGTTCTCGTTTTTTCTCTTAAGCCTGATTTCTTAAACTAAAATATCCATAGTTAACAGCTAGTAGGAAGCTAAAAAGGCCCTTTGATATTAACCTGGCCTGAAGTCCCAGAATTGTGCAATAACCCTGGAGGGGGTCAATTCTCAGATAAAGATTCTGGCTAAATTTTAAATATAATGGTGTCATCTAATTCTGGGGATAAGACCAAGGATTGACAACAGTCAAAGATTAACAAGATACTAAATTTTGTTTCACACTCTTAAAAAGTTCTCCAAGTTTCATCATATAGTTGTGGATAGAGTGATAGATTTGGAGGCAGGAAGATTTGAGTTCAAACCCCATCTTAGATATTAGTTGTGTAACTCTGGACATATTACTTCATCTCTTTCAGTCTCAGTTTTTAATCTGTAAAATGGAGATGATGATAATAATAGCACCTTCTTCATAGGGCTATTGTAAGGATCAAAAGAAACAATATAAATAAAGCATTCTATAAACCTTAAAGAATTATACAAAGGTGGGGGCAGCTGGGTGGCTCAGTGAATTGAGAGTCAGGCCTAGAGATGGGAGGTCCTGGGTTCAAATCTGACCTTAGACACTTCCCAGTTGTGTGACCCTGGGCAAGTCACTTGACCTCCATTGCCTAGCCCTTACCACTCTTCTGCCTTGAAGCCAATACACAGTATTGACTCCAAGATGGAAGGTAAGGGTTTTAAAAAAAAAAGAATTATATAAAGGTGACTTATAATTATTAAATTTAGGGTTATTATTGTCTATCTTTTTCAAAACAAATTCATCATTTTCCAAAACATTGTCAAGTAGGAATGCATGTGACTATCAAGTAGCTCAAATCACACAATACCAGCTGAATGTAGGAAATCTCATCTACCAGATCACATTTTGAGAAATGAATCTACCTCTGAAAGTTGCATATACAACTCTAAAACCATAAAGCAACAAAAAGAAACACCACCTAACATTGATTCATTAGTTGGCCTGTTAGAGAGCCCTCTGTAGGCAGAGAACTATATTAGACATTCATTAGAGACACTTGGAGGGCAAAGAACAAGATGGAAGGCAAAGAATTGAGGAGAGTGCAAAGTCTGAAACTCATGGGAAGAATCCACTCTAAATGAATTTCTAACTGGAAGGAACCAAGTATCAAGAGATTTCTTTTTGAGAAAAAGAATGGAGTTAAAGGTTTATGACCAAAACTTAAGGATCTACCTACAAATCCATCACTACTGATGGGAAAACTGTAGTCAAGCAACGCTTCTTACTTCACCAAAATCCTTTTACCAAAAGAATTAGAATTGTTAAGATAAATGTCAGAATTTAGGCAAATACCAATCTCCTCTTGGAGAAAAATATTTAGGAGGAATATTTAGAAGACAATGTTATGGAAGATATTCAGAAGTATTCCTGGAGTGCTTTATAAATTGGACAAGAAGAACAAACTTTCCAGGATTCAGGCAAACCCTTATCTCATAAATTAATAATAATGCCAAGCTCTAAAATGCTATATAAATAACTGCTTGCTTGATGTTAATGTTAAATTAATCAGATAAATATTCCAGATAAGAGGCTGAGTTGCTTAACATTTTCAGAAATGGCTTTCTAAATGATAAGAGTATCCTCAAAAACTTTTCACTCAAGTTGGGAATAAAATACATATATGCATACAGTTATATGAAGAAAGTTATTAATTTTGAGAAAATGTTTATGGCTAAATTCATTAATTACAAAACAGGAAGAGAGGATTTACTTTAAATATACAAGAAAGTGAGCTTGCATGTTTTAAATACCAGAACAGGATATTTAATCCATAACATTATTATTTTATGTGAAGGAAAATATAATAGTAAATTATTCTAGTTCTTGGGTGGCATAAGGAGATGTTTCCTAATACTGGGCTTCTATCTTGCTTGACATTATAAGAACTATTTTAACTATAAAGTACTTTATAATTATTGTACTAAATAAGTACCATATAATTAGTTTGTATATTAGCACAAAACTCCCAGCATGTCTTATATTGGTTTGCTGAATTTTGTTTCTAATTTCTAATTCTAAAAAATAAAATGTTTGGAGGATGGTTCATGTCCATCCTTGAAAAAAAGTTTTAATGAACCCAGAAGACAGGCTTTTTTAGATAACATTACTACAAACCAGTTTTATAGCTTTTCTTCTCAGCTCCCATTCGTTCCATTCATAATCTTTTATAATTGTTGGTGGCAATATATGTGTATCTGTCTGTGTGCTACTTTCACACCTTGTTATTGGTTTTATATGTTTGTCGATAATTTTGACCTGAAAAAATGGAGAGTTGATATTAATATATATTTAATTTAATGAAGACAACTTCTAGGCAAAATAACTCAAAAATGGAAAATACTAGTAAAAATGCCTACAGAAAATACATATACAGCAATAAATTTAGATTAAATGGAGAATTGTTAAAGGGAAATATTGGGAGAGACATCTGGAAAGGTCCAGTGAAAAAAAGTTTATGAAGTATTTTGAAGATTAGGCAAGAATTTAAAGTTTTGGCAAAACCTATCATGCAGAAGATGACAGAAACAGTCAGGTGGATATGAGGCTATAAGGTAAAGCTATTAGAATAAAAGTTTGTATTTGTTTGTAGTCAAGAAGGAAGCACCATTAAAACAAGAGCAGTAATGTTTCCAATAAGTTATCCATAGTTTCTTTCTACCTATACCTCTGTCCTTTCTGGCTACTCCACTGCTTACTTTGTTTTTGGTGTCTCTGCTTTACAACCCTAAACCTTCTCATTCTTTCTAATCTAATCATGCTTCTTGTTTTACTCCTGTGTACTGCCTGTAGTACTGACAATTTGATCTATGTGACCATATTCTCTCTAGTTCACAGCAACACTGAATTAAAAAACCCTATTCAATAAAAACAATTAATTTAAAATAAATCAGTTCCAAATCATATTCATTTAAGGCAAGGGGAGAAGGTAAGGATAAAATGAAAGTAGAGAGAGAAAAAGGAAAAAAGGAAAAAAATCCTGGAAAGGAAAAAGCAAGAGATAATACTGGAAATACACAAAGTGAAAAGGAATGACTAAAGAGATAGAGAAGAATATCTTTCATCAAGTCTACATTTGTGGAGTTTATTAAACAGAAATTGACATTTTAAACCATATTGTATTTTCACAGTTCTAGTCATAAGTGCAGACATCACCTCTAGGTAATTGGATCAAGTTCCCTACAGACTAAACACGAAAAAATACTCTCCTAATTCCTATTCAAATTTATCTCCCAAATTATTTTTTGTCCAACAGAACCTAATTCAGTATTTTATTCTTAGTATTCTTTCCTCTTTCCACTTAGGTTCAGTTTTCAGGTGTGAATAGTTTTCAGATATCCTGTAAAGATCAATCATTAACTTTACTCTCTATACTTAGATTGGTTTACCTGTATTCTCTGTGGGTTACTCTGTTTTTGCATTGGTGTGGATAATTAATACCTACCTGAGGATAAGGAAGCATAGTTTCAAATTGCTGATGAAGTTCCAAAAGCTGGATTAGTTCTGCACACTTTTTTGCCTTTTCTCCAATTAACTCAATGTATTTATTTGGATTTTCTGCAAAAGTATATGCAGCTTCTTTGGAATTAAAAGTGTAATATCTATCTTTGTATTTCAAAATTCCAATAGCTGGATTTCCTTAAAAATAAAGACAAGAAAGTAAATTACTAAGCATAAAAATTATTGTATCTTTGAGATAATGATTCAATAGATTATATTTCTTTTTCTTTTTTTCTATATTGACTATCTTTTTTCAATAATGTTTCTTATATTTTAAAATGTAGTTTTATAATAAACATTTTTCAAATATCTACTTTAAACACTAAGCTGAAGGTCAGCAAGGTGGTTCAGTGGATAGAGAGCCAGGCCTAGAGTTAGGAGGACCTGAATTCAAATTTGACCTCAGACACTTCCTGGCTATTTGGCCCTGGGCAAGTCTCCAATTTCCTAGCCCTTTCTGCTCTTCTGCCTTGGAGCCAATACTTTGCATTATAAGAATGTAAGAACTTCAAAATACAAACAAAAAAATACACAGAGATACTACCTTAGTTCAAGCTATTTTCACCTCTCATGTGTAATTACTATAATAGCCACATTGTGAGAAATTATGAACCCAACAACTTTCAAATAAAATTTCTATCAACTTTCAAATACAATTTCCATTAATGTACATAATAAAATGTTAAACAATATCCCAAACAAAATTCCAAACAATGAAACTTTGGATTTCTTATTGGAATAAGATCTATAAAAAGAATTTTTAAAAATGTGACTATAAGATAATATTCCTGACTTCAAAAACAACAATAACAACATATATCAGAACTTAAATAACAAAATGAATATTGTCCTTTCAAATAAATACTTTGAGAAGCTCAGTGATGTTCCATTTTCCAAAACATTTTTGTGAATATTTCATCTACAATGTGAGAGACACATTTCTTTATAGGCATAGTTTATATATTTATATATATTTATTTATTTTATATATATATCATATATATATATTTATATATAAATTCTAAGAAGAGAAGAAGAGAAGGGAAGGGAGAGAAGGTGGGAAAGAGAAGAGGAAGAGAAATTTTGCAACAGGCTCTTCTCTGCTTCAGGAAACATGAGTTGATCCACATTCAATAAAAGCACTTTTTGCTCTCATGATATGGTTTTCATTTCCTTGGTGCTCCTGAAGATTTAAATCAGGTCTTTCATAGGATACAAATACCTGTAGTATTTATCTCATATTGCTATTGGGAGGATCAAATGAGATAATTTGGATAAAGTGCTATAAGCAAATGCCAATTATGAGTATGCTTATTTTCATTTACATACCTGGAACAAGTAGACCATCTGTTACAGCAAATGTGTAACCACAAAATCCCCGGTATTGAATTGGCAATTTGTCAAAATTTGCTGTAGTTTCTGGGAAAATCCAATCTAACTTTTTGAAATCATTTATATTTACTTTGGTTCCTAAAACAATGAATAGAAAAACATTTTTTAATGAAAAGACTGCCTTTTCATTTATTACATTGTTTTTTCTACTTGAAAACAAAATTTGTGGAGATATTAAAATAGAATTCAATCAGACGATCTAAGATATAGGCCTACTTCTATTACTACCTACTATAGAGTCTTCAATAAGTAATTTAACCTTTCTGGGTTTTAGTTTTCTTATCTACAAGATGAAAACACTGGGTTCAGATGATCTCTTAGTTCCTTTTAGTTTTAAATAACATGTATAATTTTTTGTGTACCTTTTATATGCCGAGAAGTATGACTTACTATCTAGTAGTTTGTAGTGAGAGAGATAAGATAGATATGCAAAAGGTAGACATGAAATAAGGTGGGAAATTATCATCCATATTCATAGAATAAAAATGTTAAAAATTAATAATATAAGGGTCTAAAGATGCTGATTTTATGATAAGACTACAAGCATACCAGCAATGGAGCACTTTTTTTTAGGAAGGATGCAATCAAAGTGGAGAATTGTAGCAGCCCAGCCCATAGACATTATGGGGAAACAAGGAATGTGAGTGAGCACATGGCCATTATGTGCATGGCAATGAACTTTATTGCCAGCATGGCTGAAGTTTAGGCGCGAAACTTTGCTTTCCTGTGTCCCACTCACCTGAGGAGTAAAACCCCACCTTCACCTTGTCATAGGTTGTATTATCCAATAGGGGTACCCCAGATAACTCATCCATATGTATTGAGGTATCATGTAACTGTTCAATATGTATTGAGCTGGCAAGACTATAAATAAACCAGCTCCACTAAGCTCCGCCCACTGGTTCAGGATTCCCGGGTCTGGCAAGTAGCAACTTCTCCCCTGTCTCTCTTCTCTATCTGCCTTACTAAGGCCTGGTCCTTAGTCCAGGCCTGCCTTACTTCCTCTCTTTCTCCTAATGCTATCTAGCATTATCTACCTCTTGTAGTTCCTAGTCTCCTTTCCATCTGCACTAGCTTTATCCTCTGACCAGTACGGTGTTAAAAGGAGATCATTGGGTGGTTTCAGCCTGAATATTCACACCCAGTGGTCGGAGCTTAGCTGTGGCTCATACAAATAATATTCGTCTACTGACTCGGTTACTCACATCTCTAAAGTCGGCTCGTTCAGGCCCTTCGCGGGTTAAAAACTTCTTCTCTATCTCTATCCTATCTTTCCCCCTTGTGCAGCCTCTCGCAGGCCGAGAGACCACAAGAATATCCAGAGTTGCTAAAGAAACCTGAAGACTACTTGATATTTGGTTCATTTTAACTATATGGGGATGGCTAATCTGGAGGGAAGAAGGTTTAGGGATAGCATCTTCAAGTATCTTTAAGTCTATTATGTCAAAAAAGGAGTTAGACTTTTTCTGCAGAACTAGAAGAAAAAAATGAAAGTTTCAGAGAGGCTCTGAAGGTCTGCTCTGGTATATAGAGGTATTCTGAGGTACAGAAACCAGGAGATAAATTAGAAGAGTGAGATCTCCTTTACTAGAAGACTTCATCTAAGAATGGAGGACCATTTTTTGAAGATGGTATAGAGGGCAGTCTTGTGTAGGTTTAGATTGACTTCTGAGATTCCTTTCTACTCTTGAGATTTCATGATTCTATTATAATGTAGACAGGAGTTAGCAGAAATGATATTATGGAGTTTTAAGAGCTGGGTGTTTGAGAGATGAATAAATAATGTATAAATGAAGAGTGGAAAATATTCCAAGAGAGAATGAAAAAAAAAATAATAAAGAAAAGCACCAGAATGTGAGTGACTATAAAGATACCACCCTCACTGGATCAGTTTACTGGAAAATAAAGGAAAAAAAGCTTGGATTAATAAGGCAAAGTCAAACTATTGAAGGCCAAGAATCCCATGTACAAGAATAGTTAATTCCTGTAGAAAGGAACCAGTGTTGGCTTCTGAGCAGAGGAATAACTGAACACTTTAGATAGACAAAACTAACATCACCTGTAGGTAAGATTGAAAGAGACACTGGCTGAAGGACTACCTACTAAAAGTTAACTGGTAATCTAAATGTGAGGTCTATAATATCTGGATTAGAGCAATAGCCACAGAAGTGAAAGAGAAGACATGATCTAAAAGACACTACAGGGGGCAGCTGGGTAGCTCAGTGGATTGAGAGTTAGGGCTAGAGATGGGAGGTCCTAGGTTCAAATCTGGCCTCAGACACTTCCCAGTTGTGTGACCTTGGGCAAGTCACTTGACCCCCATTGCCTAGCCCTTACCACTCTTCTGCCTTGGAGCCAATACATAGTATTGACTTCAAGATGGAAGGTAAGGATTTAAAAAAAAATAAAAATAAATAAAAGACATTATAAGTGGGGGAAAAAAACCAATGGGACTATATAACCTGGTGACCTTGGGCAAGAAGAAAGAACAATTGAATTATTGGTGAATAAAAAACACCAAGGAGAAGGAGATAAGTATCACCATGACTGTAAGCCTGAGAAACTAAGAAGAGTGGTATTGTGAATAAGAATGGGGAAAGAGTTTATCAGAGAAAATGAGGTTAAAAAAAGTAGGTGATGAGAAAATAGAAAAAGAGGTGTTACCTATTTGTAAAAAAAAAAAAATAGGGCTATGAAAGGAAAGAGAAAAATGACATGGTACAAAATCAGCTAGGTAATTCAATGGATAGAGTGCCAGGCCTATAGTCAAGAGGTTCTGAGTTCAAATTTGGCCTCCAACATTTCCTATTTGTGTGACATTGGGCAAGTCACTTACCCAGTTGTTTAGCCCTTCCAACTGATAAATATTGTTCCAAGGAATCTCCCTATTAACCCATTCCTATGTCCCCAGAGAGTTAAAACAAAAGGCAAAGACTGAATTAACTATGAATTGGGTTTGCCTCATTCCCAAGGACTGAGTTTAGAGATGACAAAAACAAACAAACAAACAAACAAACAAAAACAACCCAACCTCTTTATTGCAATAAAAAATCTCAACCACCCAACGATCTGTCACTGATTATTGAATCTTTCCCTAGCTTTATTGAAATCATATGATGGATGCCCCCCTGTTTAAAAAAACTATATAAATGCCCCAGTTTTTGTAATGAAGTGGGAAGTCCCAGATTTTGGGGTCTGTGTTCTTCCCCATGAACATATTCCTCCCGGGGTGGTAACTCCTTGCTCCAGTTGAAGATCTGTTATATACCTACACTAGTAGTCCTGAATTTTTAAGATTGATACCACTGCTCTCTTGAAATTAATATTTTTATCAATTCCAAGATAGAAGGTAAGAGACTGTTTTTTTTTTAATGATATGATACCTAGATCAAAAGGAAGGAGAATTGTTTTATTTCAAGGTATGTGAGATAAACTCTGCCCTAAAACTTTCTTATGTTGGTACTCCTTAACCCACAGATATGTTACTAGGACTATCAACAAAGAGATTAAAGAAAGAAGAAAAGGCCCTATGTATACAAAAGTGTTTACAGTAACTTTAAAAATTTTTTGAGGTGGCAAAGAATGGCAAGCAAAAAAGGTAAAATCACCAATTGGGGAATAGCTGAACAAATGATGGCAAATGATTTCAGTGGAATACTGTGTCATAAAAATGATGCTTTCAGACAAACCTGGGGAAGATAAGCATGCAGAGTAAAGTGAAGAGAACCAAGATAATAATTTATATAATAATGGCAACATTATAAAGACAAACTTTGAAAGGCTGAAGAACTTTGATCAATTCAATGGCCAACCATGATTTTAGAACACTTATGATGAAGCATGCTAAACCACTTCCTAACAGAGAGGTGATGAATTTAATATGCATAGGGAGATAAACATTTTCAGCATGGCTAGTGTGAATTTCTTTTCCCTGACTACACTTATTTGTGATGAGAATTTTGTTTTTCCTCTTCAGTCTCTGAGGTTGGGTAGATGTGAGAAAGAAAAAAAGTCTCCTTCATAGAAAAACATTGTCTTTAGACATAAGGGATGTACATGGTCTTTTTATGGGGGGGGGTCTAATAAAAAGGGGAAAATTCAGGACAACAGAGAAAGGAAATAACTGAAAAAGTAAGGTCATGGATGAGGAAAGGTTGAGGGAATAAGCAAAGCTTATTCTTGGAATGTTTGCTTCCCCAGGATAGAAACCATACCTTAATCTCATTTGCATCCTCCGAAGCATCTAAAAATTGTTTTACAAAGTCGTTTTCAATACATTGTTGCTAAATGAATGACTCAAATGAGTTCAGTTTTTAACATTGAGTTTTCAATGACACCCAAGCAAAAATTTCATGTAGGCAGCAGGAAAAATAGTACTGACACTTGGGTGAGAATTTGGGAATACAACTGTATTTTGGAGTGTAATTACTAGAAAAGTTGGAGTTCAAGCCAAGAAGAATGCAATTTAATGGTAGTTTTGATAGAAATGAATGCAGTATTTATTTATCTTAGCAGACTCCAAATATCTCCCATAGAAGAATGAAACTCTAAATTGGGAAATCAAAGTCATCAGTGAGACCTTTAGTAGGTCACCTATCTTATTTGAGTTTAATTTTTCTTATCTGCAAAACAAAAATATAGAGATTGAATTAATTGGAGAAATAGTGATTGCTCTCGAATGGGCAGAGCCAATATAATTAAAATAACAATCTTACCTAATCTACTCATTCAATATCATCCCATTCAAATTGTAAAAAAAAATATCTTATCTGGTCAGAAAAAATAATAACAAAATTAATTTGAAAGAATTTATGGAAAAATGTAAAAGGAGGTTTGGCAGTATCAGATTTTAAATTGTGTCATAAAGTATAATTATCAAAACTATCTGGTAAGGCTGAGAAATAGAAAGGTAGATCAATGAAACAGAACAGACATACAACAAACAATAGTAAAATATTATTTTAATCCTGTAGAATGTTGGAATAAGAAATTACTATTTGGTATAAATTGGTGGAACAACTAGAAAGTAGTTTGGAAGAAACTAGGCATAGATCAACCTGTTACACTCTTTACTAAGATTAGATCAAGATGGATACAAGATCTAGACATTAAAGGAGATATAAGCAAATTAGAAGACTAGGGGACATATTTTCTATCAGATTTATAAATCAGAGGAGAATTTATGAGTCAACAAGAGATGGAGAAGATTGTGAGATGTAAAATGGATAATTTTGAGTGTGTTAAATGGAATTGCCAAGATTAGAAGAAAAGAAGAAAATTGGGGGAGGGGGATTTCGTAGACAGTCTCTTGGATAGCAATCTATTTGTCAAATTTATGGGAATAAGATGGGCAAAAGAAATGAACAAATAGTTTTTAGATTAATAAATCAAAGTCATATATAGATAACATAAAAAATGCTCTAAATAACTACTGAGTAGGGAAATACAAACCAAAACATTTCTGAGTTAGCATCTCACAATCATCAGATCAACTAAAATGGCAAAATGACAAAAGTTGGAGGGGATAAGGAAAAGTTTTAACTAACATACACACACTAATACACCATTGGTGGAACTGATCCGAATTGGAGAGCAATTTGGAACTATATCCAGAGATCTTAAAAAATGTGTATATGTTTAGAACCAGCAATGATTGCTAGATCTGTTTCCCCAAAAAATCAAGAAAAAAGGAAAAAATACTTATATGTTCCAAAATATGTATAGCAATTCTCTTTGTGGTGGCAAAGAACTGGAATTTGAGAAGATGTCCATCAGTTGGGGAATAGCTAAACAAATTGTGGTATATGAATGTAACAGAATACTGCTGTGTCATAAGAAATAATGAACAAATTAATTTTTTTCAAACTTGGAAAGAAGTACATGAGATAACGAAGATTGAAATGAATAGAACCAAGAGAAAATTATATACACCTATAAATGTAATATTTGAAGAATTACTTGTGAATGTTTACCTCCACATAATCTCTGTATAGACATGTATCTGCCAATGTTCTTTTAAATTATTTGTAACATTTTTATACCAAAAAAATTATGCAAAAAAGAACTAGTTTCTTTGGGTAAATAAACTTGGTTGGCTTTTATTTTAATTTTTAAATAATTCAAATAAAATCATTCAATATAAATTTCCATTTTAAATAGAATATAGTAGTACCAATAAATCCATAATTTGTACATTTGATGCAAAAGCATTTCAACTTTGTCCTTTGACTCATGATAGTTAATTAAATAGAAATAATTAATGACCCAGATAGATCTTCTCTAAAAGTTAAATGACCCATTTAAATTCTTAATTTCAACCTAAATTAATAAATAAATGTAATGGATGTAAATGTTTACATAGAAAATCCTCATATCTACACAATGTGGCTGGATAAGTATACTATCCAAAAACAGCATTTAAGAATAAATTTAAATTTTAAAAAGATGATTAGAGAAAAAATTTGGTAAGTTCATGGTGAAAATTTAATAAGAGAAAAAGAAGTGGAAATTATTCATACCCATGCTTTCCTTTATCCTACACACATCACTTTTTATTTCCACTTCTTCAAGAAGTTCTTGGATAATTTCTGTATTGAAGAGCTCTTCATGATATCCTAAGAATGGTGCAAGTTGAGTGGTTAAATTACTCAGAACACTAAGTAATACAGTTTCATCCTGAAAGCTGGTCCATAAGCTAGAAAGCGCAATAAATATAGGCTGAGGAGGGAAGAGAAAAAAAATAAATTTGGTTTATAATAAGATAATAAGTGTCATTGAAAATAGAACCCATCATTTATATATGGGAAAATTTTGCTTTTAGATATATTTTTAAAGCCATAAAATTATGCCAATATAATATGCACACAATCTGGTCTATACCAATGAAAAAAGTAAAGTTATATTTATATTTTAATTTAATATGGGTAAGAAGAAGGAAAGCCTTCCTGCTTTAATGTGCAGGTTTACACAGTCCCTGAAGCTCCTATCTTCCTCAATACCTTGGGGCCACAGGCTGTAGCTGATACTTTCTCATTCCTCCCAGCTCAGCCAATCTTTTGTTGTTGTTGTTGTTGTTATTATTCTAGTAGAAACACTTGAGGATCTAGAAATGTTTTTGCTTACAATTTTGGGAGCACTCCTATGATTATCCACTTATAATATGCATCAGTACATATCTCTCTGAAACTGCCCATTTTGGATCTGGGTCTAAGGAACAGTGAACATTTCATCTATTTCCCCCAGGAGATTTAGAATCCCTAAATTTGAACCTGTTTTTCTATGTCAATAGGGAGCAGGTGGAAAAAAAGGGATCTGACCTCAAGACATCAAATTACAGAAAGAAGCAATAGCTGATGAGAAACAATTTCATATTAGGATGATTATGTCTTTGTTTGATGTAGCAGCTCTGAAGTGCCACCATCTTAGCCCCATTAAGTTAGTGTCTTTAAATATTATTTTAAAAATCTTCCTCAGTCACTGAGGAATATTCTGAACACAGTAAGGTCAGAGACAAAGCCTGTCATCCCTACTAGAAAACTCCCTCCTAGTTTATAGCATTTGATGAATCAACACTGTGCACAATTGTTCAAATAACTATGTATTTTTGTTGTTGTTAGGTTATTTCAGTCAGGTGCAAATCTCTGTAGTGCCATTTGGATTTTCTTGGCAAAGATACCAGAGTGGCTTGCCATTTCCTCCCCCAGCTTGTTTTACAGATGAGGAAACTGAGTGACTTGCCTGGGTCACATAGCTAACAAGTGGCTGAGACCAGATTTGAACTCAGGAAAATAAGTATTTCCTGCTTCCCAGCCCAGTGCTCGATCTACTGTGCCAATAGAGCTGTCCTAACTATGTACATACACAGAAATATATTATCATACAATCTACATTTTGCCATCTTGTCCATAAGAATTTCATGAGAATGCCTTGCTGAAACCAAGCTATGACATAACTCTCTCAAAAAGAAAATTAGGTTAATTTGGCTTGACTGAGAATCAAAGAATCTCAAAAATGGAAGAGACCTCAGAAGAGCTCTAATTTTAGGCATCCTCAAATGGGAATCGGCTCAGAGTTCCATTACTAGATGTTTCCAGGACATTTGTTTAACTCTAAGAGAGTTGTCACTTTGAGACAATGTAGAAAACCTTGGGTGGTTCCTTGGTCCCCCCACCTAGAGGGATAAAGGGGAGAAAGAAGCCGCAATGGAAGTTGTGATGGACAAAATTGGCTACTAAATCAGGAAGAGGATATTCCTTTGGTTAACCTTAGAAAGTGATATAACAATGGAGTGCTGGTAAATGAGTAAAATCAATATTGTATATTGGTTCCAAGGCAGAAGAGCAGTAAGGAGTAGACAATGGTGTTAAATGACTTGCCCAGGGTCACACAGCTAGGGAATGTCTGAAGTAAAATTTGAACCTAGGACCTCCCATCTCTAGAATTGGCTCTCAATCCACTTAGCCACCTAGCTTGCTCCCAAAGAATGATACACTTTTAAGTTTAATCTATATTATTAATATTCTCTCTATCACTTTCTTAAGTCTAGACAACAACAACAAAAATCAACCCACAATTTATAACATTTGCCATGTTCTGAGAAAACAATTTTTCTCATGAAAAATTTGTCAGATTTTTTGTTTCATTCCACTACATTGTTGGACTGTGCCCTCTCTCTTATTTCAACTCTGTATGTGGCATCATGTAACCCTGACACTTCCCATGAAAGATGAGGGCACCTCATACCTAGCAGATTGGCTAACATGACAGCAAAGGAAAGTAATGAATGTTGGAAGGGATGTGGCAAAATTGGGACATTAATAGAGTGTTGGTGGAGTTATGAATTGATCCAACTATTCTGGATGGCAATTTGGAACTATGCCCAAAGGGCACTAAAAGACTATCTTCCCTTTGATCTAGCCATACCACTCCTGGGTTTATACCCCAAAGAGCTCATAAGGGGGGAAAAAACATGTACAAGAATTTTCATAGCTGCGCTCTTTGTGGTGGCAAAAAAATTGGAAAATGAGGGGATGCCCTTCAATTGGGGAATGGCTGAACAAATTGTGGTATCTGTTGGTGATGGAATACTATTGTGCTGAAAGGAATAATGAACTGGAGGAATTCCATGGAGACTGGAAAGACCTCCAGGATTGGTGCAGAGTGAAAGGAGCAGAACCAAGAGAACATTGTACACAGAAACTGATACACTGTGGCACAAATGAATGTAATAAACTTCTCTATTAGCAGCAAAGCAATGATCCAGGACAGTTCTGAGGGACTTATGAGAAAGAACACTATCCACATTCAGAGGAAGAATTGTGGGAATAGAAACAGAAGAAAAACAATTGCTTGATGACCTGGGTTGATGGGGATATGAATGCGGATATGGACTCTAAATGATCACCCTAGTGCAAATATCAATAATATGGAAATAGGTCTTGATCAATGATCCAGTGGAATTGTGCATCCGCTACAGGAGTGAGGTTGGGAGAGAGGAGGGAAAGAACATGAATCTTGTAACCATGGAAAAATATTCTAAATTAATTAATTAAATAAAAATTTCCAAAACCAAAAATAAAATAAAATAAAAATAAACTGATCAATAGTTAGAATATTCTGCCAAAAAAAAAGAAGAAGAAAGATGAGGGCAGTGGGCTTACAAAATTTAACAGTATGGTAACTGTTCTTATTGGGCAGGTAGAGTAGGTCCTTGACCAAGAATGCTGAGCCTGGGTCTTGGGGTTCCTAGCTGCCTTTCCCACTTTTTCCTGATCTTAGGTAACTAAACAAATGATCAACCATAAGACTAAAATATACAACTTTGGACACTTAATTCTCATGATTTCAAGAGGTCAGGAGATCCTGGGTCATCATTAAATCCTGATATCTATTGTGGAAGAACCCTTCTCTATATCTATTACACTGCTTGGAGGAAAAGATGACCATGAACAAGAGTCACTCCAGGCTTGGAGAATAGAAAATATGAATCTGAAGGGAACTGATTGGAAAGCATGGAACCAAGATGAAATGTGAAATGAAGATTTAATAGTGAGTGATACAAATTGTTTTCTGTTTTGATAGTTTTAAGTCTCCACCTGTTGGGAAAGTATAATGGTAGTTTGTTGCTGCTTCTGCTTGAGTTCTGTCAGTCCATGCATTTGGGTCTTGTGAATAAAAAGCATTTCTTTCATGTAGAAGAAATAAGTAGCTAACTTGTATCTGTTCTACACTGGGCACTGAGTACATTGTACATCTTTCTTCTTCCCTTTTTGGGTAAACATTCTAACAATAAAAGGCAAACCTAAAAAAACTCTAGGGATTTTCTCTGGAGTTCCAGAGTGAGGGTTGTAAAACCATAAGCATGAGAAACAGTTTCTAATACCACTTTTATATGTTAAGACTCTTCTAGGTGTGAACCAGTCTGTGTACACCAGTCCAGAGTCCAAATGAACTCCTTAGTAGAGATGAGAGGTTGCAGTTCCCCAATTCTTGGACCTAATACTGGATTGTTATTGTTATGCCAAGATCTACTAACAATAAGTAAATCGATACTGACTCCTCCCAATCACCTCTTTTTTAGTTGTTTATAAGCTATTTGTTTAATGATCCTGACCAGAAATAAAATTGTTTTACTTGACTAGGCTTATTTGTTACAAGGGTTTTGTGTTTCTTTTTTCCCAGGGGAGGAGGAAGGAGAAAAAAAGTTTGACAATTGAAAAAAAAAATAACCCAGGAAGATTTTTTTGTGAACTGATTAAGAATGAAGTAAGAAGAACAAGGAGAACAATTTAAATGAAACCAATACTACTATGAAGACTAAACAACATTAAAGGAGTAGAACTTTGATTAATGCAATAACCAACCATGATTCCAGGTAACCAATTATCCAGTATGTTACTGATTTAGTGAGTAGAAAGGTAACCGATTCAAAGAACAGAATGAGAAATAGATTTTTCTTATTATTAACAAGGATTTTATTTTTCTGTTTTTATTGGGGGGTAGGCAGGAAAGAGAAAAAATATGTCTTTACACATTGAAAATAAATAAATTTTAATTTAATTAAAAAATAATCCTGACCAGAATTATACTTGGCATCATCCTCAAATTAAATACTGAGTTTCTCAGTTTGTTCCATTAATTTAAAAAGATAACTTCAGAAAGCATTTGAGCCTTCTATTTCTCTATAAAGCACTGAATTTGCACATTGTATTCCTCCATAACTAAAGGGCATATGAAAGATCTCTGTATAAGCTTGCAAAGGAAAATGATGCATATAAATTGAGATTGAGGTCCAATGAATGAGATTGTACTCTGTTGCTTAGATGTGTATTATGTATGAAGGATCAATATTTCCTCCCACTGGCACATTATAATTCCATAACATTTTTGTTTATGAACACTTTTTCATCAGTATTAAGTCCTAAACTACTCCTGATAATAGCCATCCATCACTACTGAGCTAGCAGTTTTTATCCAGTAAAAATCCCTAAATAGCTAAAGTATACACATCTTTCCTCTTTCCTTACACTGTTATATAATGCTACAGAAACACATGAAAGACAATAATCTTATATGATGTGCAACACTGAAAGTGTGAATGAAAAATAAAAAAAGCAATCAAAACACAAATAATTGAGTATACTTTAGCCACTGAATGCTACAGATGTGCGTATTACCTTTTTTAAAAATGTATTTTTGGAGGGGATATTCGATGCAGGATATTGATTAAATTGAGGAAAAAGCTGATATATGGAATACTTACATAGACTTGTGATGTTGGTACAGCAGTCTTTGCTTGTACAGTCATTTTTAATTGTTCCATTTGTGCTCCTAATTGCTTTATCATCATTTCAACTTCTTGTGCACAGGTAATTATGTCAGACTGGATAGACAGTATAATTTATGTTAAGATTATTACACTCTTAGTTTTGGAATCATCTACAATACAAAATCTAAAGAGATAAAATTTCTTCACCTTTCCCCCATACTATATACAGGGACTCCGTGAAACACTAGTATAACCTTCATGAAAAGTTATTTCTAAAATATTTTCTATATTTGAATCTTGTTCTTTTTCAATTGAATCATTATTACAACTGGTGTATGTTTCTTAGGGAACACACTTTCCCCTAAGAAATCATAAAGTCACATAGAAAAACAGTAAGATCATATATCTATAGAAAAAACAATAAAGTTTAGAAAAAGTATGGATTCTAAAATCAGTTGTATAGAAAAAAAAGCAGTTTACCTTTAGGAGTGGAGATGAAGATCTAAGCAGATGCTTTACTTTTAATTGTTTGGCTTTTTAAAAGTTGACAATATTATTTTAACAGACCACTGCCCAATGAAACAAAGCCAGTCATGATAAGTTTCACTTTTGCTATCTAGTAGTAATACAGTGAATATGACATTCAAGTAGGGACCTGGCTTAGTCCTGGACCTGCTTCTTGTTCACCAAGTGACCTTATGTGAGTTACAGCTTTTCTTAGCTTAATTTTGCTCATATTCAAAGTGATGATATCAGTTTAGTGTTTGTCACCAACAATTTTGACAGTTGAATTTCCAAAGGAAGTTGAATCTTGGGAGGGTAGAGAGTGTGTATCTTTGATGTTCATGATTGGGACTTTCGAGGCTTACCAGTAATAAGTCTGAAGAGTGAGACAGTCTTAGTAAGCCTTCACCCACAACTGAGGAACAGAAAATGACCCATGCATTCTTGCATTTGCTTTTACAAATTGTAACTCCTAAGAATTTTATAATTTAGTTAGAAAGATTGATCAACAGTTAGAAGGAGTATACATCGGGAGCACAGGTATGGGTTGTCTATGATGGAATAATTTCCAAAAGAATAAAATTAAGTGATGAGAAAGGGGGAACCATTTGAAAAAGAGGGAGAGATAGAATGGGAAAATTAGCTCTCATAAAAGAAGTGTGAAAGGAAGAGCTTTTAAAATGGAGGAGAAGATGGTTGGTGGCTGGTAATATCTGAATATTAAATACTTGAACCCTCATTCAATTGGCTTAAAGAGGGAATAATATACACACTCAGTTGAATATAGAAACATCTCTTACCCTACAAGGAAGTAGGAGGGAAAGGGGATAGAAAAGGGAGAGGATTAATAAAAGCACAGATTAAGGGAGGCAGTGACTTTTGTGGAAGAACAGGTTAAAAAGAGAGTAGGAGAAATGGGAGAGGAGAAATGGGATGGAGGGAAATACAAAGTTAGTAAAATAACTGTGGATGTGAATGGGATGAACTCAGTCAAAAAATGGGAGTGTATAGTATAATGGACTAAAAAAATAGAATCTGACAATATGTTGCTTATAAGAAACACACTTGAAACAGAGAAACACACATACAGAGTAAAAGTAAGGGGCTGGAGTAGTAAGAAAAAAGTAGGGGAAACAATCATGACAAAAGAAAAGCAAAAACAGATCTAATTAAAATAAACAAATAAACTACATTATACTAAAAGATACCATAGACAATGAAGTAATATCAACACTAAACATATATGCAACAAATGATATAGCATCCAAATTCTAAAAGGAAAAGTTGAATGAGTTACAGGGGAAATAGGCAGTAAAACTGCAAGAGACATCAACTTTCCTCTCTCAGAGCTAGATAAATTTAATCTAAAAATAAACAAGAAAGAAGAAATGAAAATAATTTAAGAGTTATATTATGACAGACCTCTAGAGAAAACTGAATGGGAATAGAAAGAAGTATACCTTTTTTATGACTATATGTCATACCTTCACAAAAACTAACCTGTATTAGGGCATAAAAACTTCACAACTAAATTCAGAAAAATCAAATGCATCCCTTTCAGACCATAATGCCATGTTGGCAAACCTATGGCACATGTGCCAGAGGGGGCTGCTCTCCTCCCCCTCTCCACCATGCCTGAGCACATTTTTCATATCACCTACTTCTTTGCCCAGCAGCCTACTGGGAGCTCTTTCTCCCTTCCCTGTCTAGGGTAAGGAGATGAACTCACAAGTGGTGTAAAGGTTGTAGTTTGGGCACTCAGTCTCTAAAAGGTTTGCCATCACTGCCATAATGCAATAAAAATCATATTCAGTAACAGCGTGTGGAAATGTAGATTTTTAAAAGTGGAAACTAAATAATCCAATCCTAAAGAATGAGAGGATCAAAGACCAAATCATAGAAACAATCAATAATTTCATTAAGGAGAATAATAACAATGAGACAACATACCAAAATTTATGGGATACCAAGTTGTTATTTAGAAGAACCACACTTGAAAAGAGACATTCAGATACTCAGATTAACAGATGAAGAAATAAAATACTTAAGTAAATCTAAAAAAAAAAAAGAAATTGAACAAGCCATAAATGAGCACCCTAAGAAAAAATCTCCAGAACTAGATGGATCCATAAGTGAAATATACTGAACATTTAAAGAACAGTTAATTATAATACTTAATAAACTATTTGGAGGGAAAGGGAAAAAATTAGAATCCTGGGACTAAAGTTTGTTGAGGAAAGAGATGTCCACTTGAGTTGCTAGGGCTAAAGACTCAAGAAAATGCATTTGAGATAGGCGAATGAGGAAGTGTTGCTTTAGGAGTTGCTGTAGCAATCTGAAAGAACAAAATTTTAGTGTGGTTTAAATTTATGACAACAGATATTTCCAAACAACTCTCCAAATGGTGATTCTAAAGTCTAAGTAATTAGGTATAGATAATAAGAATTAGAAGGTAAATACCCTAAATGAAGGTATATTAATAATAATAGTGAATAATATAAAGGAGAGGGATAATATGTAGTTTAATGTTATATTATAATTACATAATTTTATAATATAATAATAAATGATCTTCCTGAAATATGTTGGGGGAAGTCTGTGCAAGAGTAGAGAGATCTTGTATTCTCAAACTCCTATGGCTACAATATGCATATGATTGACTTTAAGGTAATATGATTATTCAGAAAAGAAAAAAATTAATTAAAAATTTTTAAAAATTCTAAAACAACTGTCATTTAATATCAACTACCATTTATATCAATAACCTAAATTTTTCTTATTCACAAACTGCATTCCTATTCTTTTTTGCTACTTCAAATATTTTCTCTTTCCTTCTATATTTTCTCATATTATGCTATCATAATCAGTATCACCTTGATGATAATAATTACTTCCTACCTACCTTATATATTGTGAGGATCAAGTGAGACTATAGATGTCAAAGGACTTTCAGGGGGCAGCTAGGTGGCTCAGTGGATTAAGAATCAAGCCCAGAGATGGGAGGTCCTGCGTTCGAATGTGCCCTCAGATACTTCCTAACTGTGTGATCCTGGGCAAGTCATTTAACACCCCCCCCCCAATGCCTAGCCCTTTCCACTCTTCTATCTTATAACCAATACACAGTATTGATTCTAAGATGGAAGGGTTTTTAAAAAAGGGACTTTCAACATACATTCTTCAAATATGTGGTTTTTCCTGTGTGGATTGCTAGTCTGGTTATCTGTAAGTGATTATGGATGGTATTAAGCAGGTCATGTTGCATTCCAAAGCTCAAAACAACGAGTGCACTGATATGCAGTGGAATCCATAAATATTAACATTTAGATAATCACTCCATCTCCAAAGAATCCATCATCTATTAGATTTTGCATGGGATATTCAGTTCAGCAAAAATTTTACTAAGCAATGCATTGAGCTATGTAAGGTACTATGAAGTTGACAACAAAGGAGTTGAGATTTGAATAAAGAAAAGGAATCCATGAGTCAGAGGTATGGAAGATTACATTCCAGCCTAGGAGAATTCATGGAAGGAAGAGACAGAGTTTTACACTAAAAGAACTATTATATATTGTTAGAAGAGATTTCATAAAAGGGAATTATATAAAGTAAGGCTAGAAAGGCAGCTTTTCTCTTGATTGTGAAGTGTCTCATACAGAACTGGGGAGCTCTTTGTTTTTTTAATTCCAGAAGAAATGAGGAATGTACTGAAGGTATGGGGATAGGGAGATAAAATGACCAGAACTGCTTTTGGAATAATATTTTTGACAACTTCTTGGAGAATAGACAAAGGAGGAAAGAGCTTGAAAACATGGAGAGAATTTTGGGGTTTTTTGAAATATTTCAAATTAAAGTTAATGAGGACCTAAACTCAGTTACTGATCATGGATGTGAGAAAAAAAGAGTAGAAGTGACAAAATTTGGCAACTTGTTGGATGTTGAAAGTGAGAAAGAAGAGTCATTATTTGGGAAATGGCTGAATAAATCATGGAATATAAATATAAGAATATTATTATACTGTAAGAAATAGCAAATTTATATGGCATATATGTATACATATGTATAAAAAATAGCAAAATTATACTGTAAGAAATAGCAACAGATCCAGAGAAACCTTTTAAGGACTTGTATGAACAGATGCACAGTTAAGTGTGCAGAATTAGGAGAGAGAACAATTTATATGATAATTATAATATTGTAAGGAAAAACTTAATTTCAAAGACTACAGAATTTTAATCAATGCAATGATTCTTCACAGCTTCAGAGGTTCAAGGACGAAACATACTTAGTGCCTCTTGAGAGAAAGGCAATGAATCATGGGTACAGAAGGAGGTATTTTATTTTCAACATAGCCAATGCATGGATTTGCTTTGCTTCATAGTTTCTATGATAATTGGTATTAAAGTTAATTTTTGAGGGAGAAGAGAGATAGGGATAAAAAAAGGAAAAATAAAAATGGCAAGAGAATCAAAAAAGAATTTAAAATGCATAGGAGTGAAGAGAGTTCAGAGACAAACAAGCCAGAAAATTTTGGGACTTACATTCTGAATTTGTTACTTATTTAAAAAAAAAAAAACAAGCCATATATAATGGGGATTCATAATTTTAAGGATAATGCTCTTTGCATACTGAAATGCTTATATTTAAGGGTGTGTGAATATGCCCACCTGTCACACAGTGGGGAGCCAGGAGCAGCTGGGTAGCATGTGGATAGAGTGCTAGGTCTGGAGTCATGAAACCTCCCCTTACTGAGTTCAAATCCAGTTTCAGAACTTACTAGCTATGTGACCTGAGGTAACTCACTTACTCACCTAACCCTGTTTGCCTCATTTTCCTCCTCTTTAAAATGAGCTAGAGTAGGAAATGGCAAATCACTTCAGAATCTCTGCCATGAAAATGGGGTCATGAAGAGTTGGGTACAACTGAAAAATGACTGAACAGTCAAATCCAAGATAACAAAAAAGTTCATTTAAAAAAAGAGTCAAAGATGAGTAATAAAATAAACCTGAGTGACTAAGCATGCTCTCAATAGAAATAGTGAAGTTTGAGATTTGAAGAAAAGGAATCCAAGAGTCAGAGGTATGGAGCGTTACATTCTAGCCTAGGAGAATTCATGGAAGGAAGAGATATTGTTAGGGGGAACATAATGAGCTCCTTTTTGAACATACTAATTTTGAGAAGCTGATGAAACATTCAAAAAAGTTGTCCAACAGACAAAAGACCTCCCTAATGAAAAGGATGAACATCATCAATGAGCATAAAAATCTCCTGTTTTATGCCTTTTTTGATATTGCTGATGAAAGGTGTATCTGTATGATTGCATCTGTCAAGAAATGTTGTATCTTATAAATGCAGAAGTTACTTTGTTAGGAGAGAGAGAGCCTCAATGGCTTCATTTTAGTCTGCTGGGATGGTGGTTTAAAACTCAAAAAGAAGTAGATCCCTGACATTTGCATAATGACGAAGAAAACCTCAAATTAACATTATCTGTGTTGTATTGTATTTTTATTTTGTTAAATCTTTCCCAATTATAATTTAATCTACTTAGGGTGAGTTTGGAGTTTGGAATGAAGTATATGCTTTAAAATGGAGTATATGTTTTAAAAATGCACAAGCATTTACTAAGTGCCAACTATGTGTCAGGCACTGTGCTCAGCACTTACAATTATTATCTCAATTGATCTTCATAGCAGCCATGACCGTTAGGTGCTATTCTTATCCCCATTTTATAGCTGAGGAACCTGAGCAAACAGAAGTTAAGTGACTTAGCCAAGATCATACAGGTAGAGAGTATCTGAGGTCAAATTTGAACTTGAGTCTCCTTGATTCCAGATCCAACATTCTCTCTACTGTACCAGGTGCTTGGGAAGATAAACTCTGCTGTAGAGAATTATCTACAAAAGCTTTTCTTTTCTCTTTTATGTTATCAACTCAATGATCTTTTGGGGAGAATAATTAAAAAGAGCCAAGAACTCTGATAAAGAAATTAATTAACCTTCCCCATAGTATGGTTTGAACCATTTATTAGATAGAAAATAATAAAATTAGAATCAGAATCAGTGTGGAAATTCAGAAAGTAGTAACACAATCAATCATGTTTTGAATATGTTGAGCTTGAGATTCTGGTGCGACAACCAGGGGAAAGAAAAAGAGTGTGTGTGTGTGTGTGTGTGTGTGTGTATGTGTGTGTGTGTATTTCCCCTCCCAGCAGGTAGAAAAAAATCACCTTTTGGAAAGTGACATCTATCTGAATAGCATCTGCTTCATAACATATCCTCTAGACCACTGGTGGTGAACATTTTAGAAATGGAGTGCCAGGCCCTGCCCCAACCCCACCCACCAGACTGAATGACTCATCCACACACACCCCTCCCCAGTGAGTGTGTGTGTAGGGTAGAGGAGTGGCCCAAACTCTCTGTTCCCCTCCAGCTCTGCCACCTATGAGTCACCCACTTTACCTCCCATGGTGGAGAGGGGAAAGGGAGAAACTCTGCCCAAGTCCTTCTGCCTTTCTAGAAATGAACTAGGGGTGGGGAAAAGCGGCCAGTACCTTCAGAGAGAGGTCTGAGTGCCAACTTTGGCACCCTGCCATAGGTTCTCCATCACTGTTCTAGACTTTGCTTGAAAACTTCAAAGAAAAGTGAATTATAAAACAAAAGGGGGGGGGGAGCTTTACAGCAACAAATTATTATCAAAGGAAGAAATCCAACCTATCATAAGAAGACATACTTCTGTATTCTAAGCTATGGTCTAAATGCCATTCTCAGAAAACATTGAACCAGTTATTCACTTCTCAAATCTACTTTTCTCTCCTGAAGATTTTTGCCTTCTCTTGGCAATAATGGGTCCAAATCATTATTTCTTTAAGTACAAACAATTTTTTTCAGTGAGTAAAACTCTTACCTCTACAAGAAGAGTCTCAAATCTATTATTTAGCTCCAAGAGTTCTGTGATTTTTTTTATACTGTTCTCTTTCTTTAAACTTTCTTGCACTTCCTAACTTCTAGACATAATGGGTCAAGATTCCCTTCTGTTTTTTAATTCTTTATTTTTATATTAAAGCCATTTTCTACTTTATAGGAATAAATATATTATTTTCCACGAAAATCTGCAGGTTTTTTTAAATAACTCCTTTCATTTCTCTCTTAGGAAGGTGACTAGCCTACACATTGAGGATAGACAACAATTACTTGAACATAGCATTAAGTCTGTTTCCAGAAAAAAGTATTAAGAGTACATGGGATTTTACATATTTGACCTGCATAAACTGTGAAATATTTGTCTTAATACTATGGTCATGATTTTTAGGTAGCCTGATAATTCTTAATGATCTCTCTCTTCATCTGTTTTCCAGGTCACTTGTTTTGCAAATTCATACCTTACTTCTTTCTGGTTTTTTTCCCCCAATCTTTGATTTTTTTTCTATTTGGAGAGATTCTCATGGAATAATTTTGTGTGTGTGTGACCCATTTTAATTTTAAGAGAGTTTAATTCTTTTTAAAATTCTTTTTTAAAATCTTTATTTGCTTGATTAATTAAGAACATTTTCCAATGGTCCCATGATTCATGCTCTTTCCCTCCCCTCCTCCCACCCTCCTCCTGTAGCCAAAGCTCAATTCCACCTATTTCCATATTATTAATATTTGCACTAGGATGATTGTTTAGAGTCTACATCCCTAATCATATCCCCACTGACTTATTTGATCAAGCAGTTGTTTTTCTTCTCTGTTTCTACAGGGAGTTTAATTCTTAATTAAGGTTTGCTGCTATTTGTTCTAAGGTATTCATTCTCCTTTCCATTCTTTCCTCTCCACTAAGGTATTCCACTCACTAGATCTTATTTTGTTTCTTCTAGATATTCTTTTTCTTTCAAACCCTTACCTTCTGTCTTAGAATCAAAACTAATTATTGATTCCAAGGCAGAAGAGCCGTAAGGGCTAGGTAATTGAGGTTAAGTAACTTGTCTAGGGTCACACAGCTGGGAAGTATCTGAGGTCACATTTGAACTCAGTACCTCCTATCTGTAGGCCTGGTGCTCTATCCACTGAACCACCTAGTTGCCCACCAGGCACTATATTTTAGAAAAAAACATCACCACCTACCCTCTCCACTTGTTTCCTCATTTATAAAATCAGACTAGATGGTGTTCCAGCTCTAAATAAATGAGCTTTTGAGTATTCAGAGAAAGGAATTGGAAAGTAAAAGTGCTTAAAACTATGTCAAATACTCAGGATGAAAAAATGAGACTTTTTTTGGACATGGTTAATGTGGGAATTTGTTTTGTTTGACTGTGTATATTTGTTACAATGGTGTTGCTTTTCTTTTTTCCCAATGGGAGAGGCAGGAAAGTAGAAAGGAGAGAATATATATTTTGTTAATTAAAAAAAAACCAAAAGAAGGCATCATATCAAATAAGAATCAATGGAAACAACCTGGAAGTTATACAAGTTTAAAAAAAAAAGCCTTAGAAAGTATATGAGAGAATTCCTCAAATATTTGAAGGGCTGTCCTATGCAGGGGCAAAAAAAAATAAAGAAAAGAAAAACCAACATTTCTAAAAATACATAGTCAAGCACTGGTCATGTTGAAAAAAAATCTCACTCTGAATTCAAGATTAAACTAGTTTTGCTTAGTGCCAGATTATGGAACTGGGAGCAATAGAGAAAAGAAATGAAGAAGCATTTTTAGACTAGGTATAATGAAATAATTCCTACCAAACAGAAATATCCAAATGAAAAATAAGCTGCTTCAGCAAGTTCCTATCCCCTTCTCTGGAGGAATCCAAGGGAAGGCTAAATGATCAATGCTGGGGATGGTTTAAAGAGGATATTTGCTTATATGTGGGTCAAACTAGATAAAGGTCTTAAGGTCCCAGTCCCTTCAATGCTAAAATTCTATAATTCTATAATTCCACACTTCATTTTGCTAGAGACAGTCTCAATCTAATGAGTCACAAGACTGATCTTATGAATATGTTTGTATTTATATTACTGTGGCATTCTATGGCTTACAAAGCACTTTCCTGACAAAGATTCTGCAAGATCTGCAGTAAAATAGCCATTATACCAGTTTCACAAGTAAGGAAATTGGGGTTCACAGAAGTAGAATAACACCTCAGATAGCTGTACACAACTAGTAGACAAATGTGTTCAGTTCATTCAAATATAGCTCAATATATAGATCAACAAATCTGCAGCCCCACAGTATAGAATTAGATTTTTCTAAAACATGACCAATGCAGAAACTTGTTTTGTTTGACTAGTATATTTGTTTGAAGGTTTTCATTTTTCTTTTCTTTCTCCCCCTTCCCAACCACCCCTAAAGCAAGGAGAGAATATAGACTTTATTTTAAAATTTCTAAATTAAATCTTTTTAAAAATCTGTAGTTTAGTAAAACCATTCTCTGGGTTTAACTTCTTGTGTCTGTAGATTATCAATTCATTTGTGAGTTTGGTTTTAGAAAAGGCAGATTGATGAATCAGGAAAAGTCCAAATTAAATTCCCAGTCCCTTAGTCAGAATGCCTAAATCTGTAAAATCTCAAACAGCAGAGGGAACAATTATTTACCAGTCCTTACATTTGCCATGATCATAGAAACTGGCACATTTCAAAGAAACTAAAGGCACATCGTTTCAGTTCAATGAGTGATATCTTCATTGTTTTCAGTCTACTGAAACAGCATAACTATTACAAATGTTCCCTTAAAAATCAATGCCTTCTTCAAATTCCACAAACTCTATTGTTAATTTTGAGAAAGCCAGTTTGAACGACTCACCAAAATTATATTAAGGAAAATCTCATATTGTCTCAAATTAAACAGGGCTTCTTTTATCTTTAAGTCTTCAACGTCTTTCATTTTAAGTGGGTTCTCTAACAATTTCTCCAAGATTGCTGTGTATTGGTAGGCCTCTTCCTGAGAAGTTTGAAGCTGTGCATCAATATGTTGGGTGGTGGCTGGAATAGCTTCATTCAGAATAGCAGGCACTGTTAAAAAAAATTAATAGAATATACCAACAGTCTACTTAGTTCCTCTATGACCCTTAGGTTGGATCTATTTTTTCCAATAAATCATGGAGTCATAGCACCTAAAAAAAATGGTCTCACAGGTCCCACTACAACCAGTACTAATGATCAGAATGATAACCAAAAGGTGGAGAACCACAAAAGGGCTCACCTTACTACATTTACTACCTTACTACATACAGACTTACTACATTTAAGTTCAGTTCCATATTTGCTTCACTTCCCTTCCCAACAATCTTCACACTTGCTGCTGAGTGCATACCTTTTGTTCCCTCCCTCTCCCCACAACTTTCTAATTGGAGTCAAAATCAAAACAACCCTTCAAATCTCCCTGGAAAGGGTAGATTAATGTATTCCCCCATGGTTTTATTCACTATTCCTGTAGTTTCCAAATTTTAAAAAATGGCTGTCTGGTCACCACTTTCTATAGGTATTATCTTCTCCATTAGAATGTAAGAGTGTAGAATGTGGGAATGTAAAAACAGGTAGATGGTATAGCAGAGGGTTTGTTAAGCCTGAAGTCAGGAAGACTTAAGTTAAAATCCATACTCAAACACTTACTAACTATACAAACCTGGACACATCACTTATACTTTGGTTCAGTTTCCTTAACTATAAAATAGGGATGATAATAATAGCATCTATCTCCAGGGGTTGTTATAAGAATCAAATAAGATGATATTTTAAGCACTTAGTAGTGCCTAGCATATAGTAGGTCCTCATTAAATGCTTGTTTCCTTCCTTCTTATTTGAGAAGTACTATTTTTGATTTTGCATTTGCTTTAACAGTGTTATGGTATAGCAAATGCTTCATTAATACCCTTTTGTTCCATCACATCCAATTAGATTAATGGCTTTAAGAGTACAGTTCCAAATTGCTTAATAATTTGTAGCAACACCTGCAGTATGATTAGGGTATTTTTCCATGCACATACCCTCTAAAAACTCTTATTTCCCCTTTTTTCATATTTGCCAGTCTGTGGAGTGGAATTTCAAAGCTATTTTAATTTTAAGTTTCTAATTACTAGTGATTTGGAACATTTTTATATGATTGTCAATAGATTGCTTTTCTTTTGAGAACTACCTATTCACATAATCTGACCATTTACCTATTGGGAATAATGCTTGTCTTTATTCTTTTGAATCAGTTTCCTATATAACTCAGGAACCAAATTTTTACTAGAGAAACATGCCATAAAAATGGTTTCCAATTTATAAGTCCCTTTCTGATTTTAATTGCATTGGTTTTGTTTGTGCAATAGCTTTTTCAAATTTATGAAATCAAAATTGCCCATGTTGTTTCTCATCAACCATTCTATCCCTTGTTTGGTCGAGAAACAGTCCCTAATTTATTTGCTCCTCCTTTGTTTATGATGTGACCTTTTTCATATCTAGGTCATGTACCCATTTGAAGCATGTTGTGGTAGGAGGTGCCAGTCTAATGCTCATTTTTGCCAGACTGCTTTCTAACTCTCCTAGCAGTTTTTGCCAAATAGTGAATTCTTATCCCAGTGGGATCATTGAGTTTATCTATAGCTCATCTCCTTTATATGTATGTTGTCAGTATGCTCACTGGGAAGTTTTAAAATTAATCAATTAATAAACATTTAAGAATCACCCACTATGTGCCAAGCACCATATGCTATGCTGTAACCATTCTCTATCTCTATTTCTCCATGCCACCAATGACCATTGCAAAAATCTTGTGAAATAACATGAGAGCATATGCTGGAGAGGGAAACTACCTTGTGGGTAATTTTGACACTTAAAAATAAATTAGATCAATAATTTAGTAAGTAGGCATGAGAACACTGAAATGGAATATCTATAAAAATGACTAATGCACATTAGTGGAGAAAATTCATGACAGATATTAAATGTCAGGCATTTCAAGAACCCAGATAAAAGTATCCTAGCTATCATCTTAACATTTTTAGCACTACACAAGTGAAATTTTAATCTTTGTTTATAATACATTTACATAAACCATGATGGAGTTCTAGAATTAATTTAACTGTATACCTACAATCATCAATGCCTTCTCCTCCCTTTCCACAATCTTTGTTGAATAACCGAATTCCAGTGACAATCATAGAGAGTTCTTTCAGCTGGCGCTCTTTGTCCTTCTTAGAAAGAGACAGAAAAGTGCCAAGCTCAGACTGTGGAAAAACACTCTGTAGAGCAGCTGGAGAAAGAGAAAAAGTACACAAAAATTCATATGGAAAAACTAAATGGGAATAAATGCAGATGTGAGTACATTCCAAATAAAATTATTTTGCAAGCTAAAAGGTGTTGAAGTAGTCATATAGTATGAATAATATTAGAATAATGAGTTTTTAAATATTAAAATGATATAGGAGTTCCAGAAAGACCATGTTTCTTGGACAATATTTATTATGTAATGAACATGATTACACTATTGAAAATCAATAGCATAAAATATCACTGTTGAAGAAATTGTGGTAAGTCAGGTATGCTAATTCACTGCTGGTGGAATGTAATAATCTGGAATGCGATTTGAAATAATGTGAAAAAGTGACATAAATGTCTATATCATCTGACACAAATATTCTACTATAAGGCATGAATCACAATGAGGTCAATGAAAGAAAGGTTCCATATAAACTAAAATTTTTGTAGTAACACTTTGTAGCAGCAAAAACCTAGAGACAGAGTAATATCTGTCCTATATAAATTTAATGGATTATTATTATTACAACACAAGAAATGATTAATATGAAGAATACAAAGAAATATGTCAAGTTTTATAAGACTAGATACAAAGAAAAATAAGGAGAATGAGAAAAACAAAATATGCAAGGACTAAACAATGTAATTGGAAACAACAACGGCAGCATCAAAAGTATATAATTCTAATGATTAGGCTTGGCCCTGAAGAACAAAAGAGAAAATATACCCCCATCCTTTCTTTGCACAAATGGTTAACTACAGCATAGAATATTGTATATATTGCCAAACTCAAATGATTTGCTTGGCATCTATCTATCTATCTATCTATCTATCTATCTATCTATCTATCTATCTATCTATCTATCTATCTGCATATACACATGGAAACAAAGGTGACAAAAATAAAAAATATAATTAAAAAAAAGAAAAATCAATGACATACCTTCCTCTTCTAAGGAAAGAGATAGTAGACTCGTCTGTATTTAATTATAGAATATGGCACACCTTTTCAGACATGGTTAATGTATTTTTTGTTCATTTAGCTACTTATTTGTAAATATTTAGAATAACAGTTTTTGGTAAAAACAAAGTAAATGCCCATTGCCTGGAAGATGTCTAAAAAAATTGTTATTAATAATAATGATGATGAAAATAACCACAATGACAAAAATTAAATATATATATATATTTTTAATATATAGTGCTTACTTTGTACCAGGCACTTTATAAATATGATCTCATTTGATCCTCATAACAAACCTTGGGGATAGGTGTTATTTTATCCCCAGTTTACTCCCAGTTTAGGAAATTGAGGCAAATAGACGCTAAGTGACTTGTCCATGATCACATAGCTAGTAAGGGCCTGAAGCAAGATTTGAACTCATGTCTTCCTGACTCCAGGCCAAGTGCTCTAGTGACCTCAATTAACTGACTATTGATATAATGGAATGTTACTGTGCTATAAGAAACCATAAATCTGAAAAATACAAAGAAATATAGGAATCATGGTGTTGCTCGTCTTTCCTTTTTTTTTTTTTAAATTCTTACCTTCTGTCTTAGAATTGTTAAGTATTGTTCCAAGGCAAAAGAACAGTAAAGGTTAGGCAATTGAAGTTAAATGACTTGCCCAGGGTCACATAGCTGGGAAGTATCTGAGTCCAGATGTGAACCTATCCCCTCCTATCTCCAGGTCTGGTTCTCAATCCACTGAGCCACCTAGCTACCCCTCATCTTTCATTTTTGAAGAAGACCAATGACATCATGAAGGATATTTTTACTTGTAAGTGGGATATAAGAGAGGCAGGGTTGCACAAAGTCATCAACCTTACTCTCTCTTCAAGAGTCATCTAAATCCAGTGGTGAGAAGGAAGTCAAGATGGCTGGCAATGGCCCAGGAGGCAGTGACTGACCTTGGCATCTGATCAAGCTCTAAGCACTCCACAGAACTTGCTTCTGCTGCCTCCATGGCCATTGGAACAAATTGTTCTCATCTGGCCATTCTGCCAAGGAAGTCTTCACATGCTTGGAATAGACATCCCCTCTAATTTACCAATGGGTTTGAAGCCTGTCAGTTAACCTCAACCTGGTTTAACCTGTCTGCCAAGATGGTTTTACCAGGTTATGTCCACTGAACATGTGTTACAGCTTCTTGGGGCCACAGGGGAGAATTGAGTGCCAGGTGGATATGAACTGATACAGAGAAATGTGCAGAACCAGGAAAATATACCCAAATGACTACAATAATATTAATGACAACAAAAAAGTCAAAACTGAATGTCATAATTATTATAACCAACTTTGTCTCTGAAGGAAAAAAATGATGAAATTACTTTCCTTTACTCCTAATGCAGAAGTGGGAAGATATGAGTGTTAAAAATGCATATTCCATCAGATTTAATTTATGTGGTTAATTTTTTTCTTTTCCTTTTTCAGTCTTTGTTTCAGAGGATGGTTAACTGAATAGGGGACAGAGTGGGAATTTCTTTTTGAAGGACCAGCCCTGGAACCTATTTTTTTCCCTTACCCCCTTGCCCTTAGAGCCCCTGCAGTCAAGTTAATGAAGAACCAGTTACCATACCCTAGACTAGAATGTGCTAGGAACTGATAAGGACTCCAACCCCAGGAGTTCCTGTCACACCCCCCTTCCAGGAACTGATAATGACCCTTAACCTAAGGACCTAACCCTACCCAGTATTCGGATAAGATATCCTCTTCTGAAACTCAAACCTACCCTATATAATCCTTCTCTCCCCTTCAAGCAGCACCTCTTGCTTTTACATTATCCAGTGTGCCTCCTAACTTGGGAAACCAGAACCGGGTCGAACACTTTTAAGTCAAAATTTTTATATTTTTTTCCCCAATTAAATGTAAAAACAATTTTTGACATTTAAAAAATTGAGTTCCAAGGTATCTCCTTTCCTCCCACAACTCCTTCCTTGAGAAGGCAAACAATTTGATATAGATTATACATCCAAAGTCATGCAAAAAATAATTTCCATATTAATCAGACAAAAAAGGAAATGAGAAAAATAGAGTATAAAATATGCATTTATCTGTATTGAAACTCCATCGGTTATTTCTCTGTGGAGGTGGATAGCATTTTTCATCCTAAATTCTTTGGAACTGACTTAGATTATTGTATTGATAAGATTAGCTAAGTCATTCACAGTTGATGATTGTATATTATTGCTGTTACTATATACAATGTTCCCTTGTTTCTGGTTAATCCACTATGCATCACTTTATGTAAATCTTTCCAGATTTCTGAAAGCATCCTGCTCATCATTTCTTATTAGCCCAATAGTATTCCATCACAGACATATAACAGTTCGTTCAATTCATGAGCAGCCTTTCAATTTCCAATTCTTTGCCATAAAAAAAAAGACTGCTACAGATAGGTCCTTTTTTTTCTTGGATCTTTTTGAGATATAAACCTAGTAGCGATATTGCTGGATACAAAAGTATTCACAGTTTTCTGGCTTATTGGCTATGATTCCAAATTGATCTCCAGAATAGTTTTATCTGTTCACAGCTCCACCAACTATACATCAGTGTCCCAATTTTCCCATGTGTCCAACACATGTCATTTTTCTTTCTTGCCTTATTAGCCAGTCTGATAGGTGTGAGGTGATACTTCTGAGTTGTTTTAATTTCCATTTCTCTAATTAATAGTGCTTTGGAGCATTTTTATATGATTAAAGATAGTTTTAGGTTCTTGATTGAGAACTACCTGTTCATATTCTTTGACCATTTATCAATAGGAAAATATCTTATATTCTTATGAATTTGACTCAGTTCGGTGTGTGTGTGTGTGTGACAGTCAGCTGCTATAAATTTTTTTTCTAGTTTTTTTTTTGTTTCCCTTCTACTCTTAGCTGTATTGGTTTTATTTGTGCAAAATTTTTCCAATTTAATGTAGTCATAACTGTATATTTGATGTCTTATAAGGTTCTCTATATCTTCTATCTATATCTTCCCTTATCCGTAGGTCTGACAGATAAATTATTTTGTGCTCCCCTAATTTGTTTAAGGTATTTCTAAATCATGTATCCATTTTGACTTTTTCTGGGTATATGGCATGAGTTGTTGGTCTATGCCTAGTTTCTGCCATAATGTTTTCCCAGCAGTTTTTGTCAAATAGTTAATTCTTTGAAAAGCTTAGCTCTTCAGGTTTGTCAAACACTATGTGACTAAGATCATATTGAGTGCCTAATCTATTCCACTAATCCCCTACTCTATTTCTTAGCCAGTACCCAGTTATTTTGATGTTTGATGCTTTATAATATAGTTTGAGATTCAGCACAGCTAGTCTACCTTCCTTCATACCATTTCAATAATCCTCTTGATATTCTTGGCTTTTTGTTCCTCTAGAGAAATTTTATTCTTTTTTCTAGGTTTATGAAATAGTTTTTAGGTAGTTTGATTGGTATGGCACTGAAGAGGTAAATTATGTAGTATTGCCACTTTATTATATTGCTCATAGGTCTAGCTATGAGCAATTAATGTTTTTCCAATTATTTAGATATGACTTAATTTGTGTGAAAAGTGTTTTATAGTTGTATTCTTATAGTTCATGATTTTGTCTTGGGCAGATTCCCAGATATTTTAGATCATCTACAGTTCTTTTAAATGGGATTTTTCTATCTCTTACAATTGGACTCTGAATATAATGACCAAGCTAAACCATGAAGGAAAAATATATATATATTTGAAGACATTATCAAATAGATCATAGATATCTTTCAATAGAATTCATCCACATCAAGTGACTTGAATTCATTTAAGGCAGGAAAGTGTTCTTTGACTAACTCCTTATTTATTTTGGCTTCTAGTTCCTTCACCAGTTTTTGTTCCATCAATTCCAGTTTGGTTATTATTCTCCTTGTTAAAGAGGAAGTAAAAGAGTTGCATAGTTTGCTTTTTATTTTCCTTTTTAATCATTCATCTTTTCCATCTCAAGCTATAAGCCAATTGTTCTTCTTGCCTTCAATATACTTCTCTCCTCTTAGAGGCTTTCTTGTTCTTATTATTTTTCAAATTTAACCTTACTGATATTGTGTTTACAGAGCCATTTTTATCTTCATCCTCAGCTAAGTGCTCTCATTTCCATATTTTCTTATGTTTTTTTTTTTAAAGAAAAACCCAGCAGAAAGCTTTCCTCATAAAACATTCATATTTTAGACAACTTTTCCATTTCTCTCTCCTTGTCAGAATCACTGGTCATTGATAAAGAATTTCATTCTTCAGAGCTTCCCGTCCCTCTTGAGCTGACTCAGGTCTAAATGAACCGAGTTTAGTCCATGGAATCACAGATCTCTTTTCTCTGAATTTTCTGAAATCCTATATCCTAAAGTTTAGAGTACACATGTATCTCAATTTGCCATCTAAATTCACCCTCCCCATTGATCTTAGGGACATGATCTGATGGGGACACAACTTAATACAAGCAAGACTTTAGGACAAAGACTGATGCAAGAACTAATGTTTGGTGCAAAACAATATGATGCCTCACAGTAATGCACTTAGAGTGAGAATGAACATGATTGGGCAAACTGCTATATTTGGGAAAGTGGCAGGAATTTAGTAAGTAATTATTTTTTAATTTTAGATATTTTTCTGCTTTGATATTTTTCAATTGCCAATTGCATATACCTGAATTCATATGTATTGAATTCATGTGAAATGAGATCCTACTTTTTAATACTTTTTTTATCTCCATACCATATCTGTCTCCTCCATGTAGTATTATCTACATAATATATATATATATATATATATATATATATATATATTTCACTAATTTAAAAGTCTGTGCTATTGTCCAGTTAGGTCATCTTTCTGAAACCTCAAATCACAACTCCTTTATAATTTAGTAGGCACTCTTGTGAATTGCTGTGGCCAAAAAAGATCATCACCCTCTGAGCCAATTTCTTGGGTGATACATTTTTTTCAGAATTTAACTAGGCTGTACCTGTACTTGGAAAACTGATATACATGCCATTAACGAGATCAGACCTAAAGACTTTCTAGCTTATTAGGAACTGCCTGGAAGTGTCCTACTAAATACTTAACCATTAGAACCATTAGCTCTCAGAAATAAAATTGTATACACAACACACATTTATGTTTATTTGGCATTATAACATTTTCTTTATCACTTTCTTATGTCTAGATAATCAATAAAGAATAGCACTGATTCCAATTTCCAAGGTATAAATGCTTCCATTGAAAATTTAATAATTAGCTTATACAAATTAGTTAGGGCTGACTCCAATATACCCTTAGACCTGCCAGAGTACAGTCAGTTGATATAGCTTTTGAGAATCCAGGTTCAACCCAATGAGGATTCACAGGACTAGAATGGAGGTAAGATAGTATTCTTATTTTGATATTTCATTATAGTATGAAGCTGGTTCGGATCTATCCCCTATAGGAGTGATGGCGACCTTTTAGAGACTGTGTGCCATGCCCCACCCCCAGACTGTTTGCCATGCCCTGCCCCATGCAGAGACAGAGTGCCCCACCACCACCACTATATACCCCAGACAGGGGAGGGAGAAAAGGAGGGAGTGGCCTGAGTGCTCTGCTGGAGGGGGGTGTGTGTCAGAACTTCCCTGGGCTGTTGGGCAGAGGGATAGAGAGGCATGGTGGAGAGGGGTAAGGGAGAAGCTCCATCCAAGTCCCTCTGCCTTTCTAGTAACTAACTATGGTGGGCAATATTATACATTGCCACAGAGAGGTCTCTGTGTGCCATTTTTTGGCACATGTGCCATAGGTTCACCATCACAGCCCTATACTATCTGAGGGCAATACCATAGTGTTGGCAGATGCCATGAAGTTGAAAGGTTTCAGTCAACTACCAACTACTTATATGCTAAGCACTAACCTATTAACAAATCATATATCTAATCCTAAGGATATAATCATGCCATTGCTCTGCTCAAAAATTTTCAATGGCTCCCTAATACCTCTCAAATAAAGTCCAACTTCCCTATCAGGACACTTAAAGCCCTCTATAATCTAGCACTAGTCTCTTTCTGCTTTTCCAATCTTATCTCGCATTACTTTCATATGTGTATCTTATGTTTAGAAAAACTAGGTTACTCTCTCACCCAAACAAAACCTGTGTTTTCCTACTTCCATGCCCTTGCTAACACTGTTCCTTATGCCTTGAATGTGTTTCCCCTTCTTCCTCTTTCACTTTCTCACTCACATTAGTTCAACTAAAATACTTCCTCTAGGAAGCATTCTCTGATTTTCCCTGTCACTTAACAATCTTTCCTACCACAGAGCTCCATAGCATCTTGTTTTGCTGCTCTTTACTGTACTTGCTATGTGATATTGTTTATTATAGTTATCTGTATATGTGTAATTTATTTCCCCATTAGAATAAAGCTCCATTCAAGCAAAGACTAATTTTATCTAACTTTGTATCTCTACTAATTCCTACCATAGTGCTTTGTATCCTATAGGTAATTCATAAATGTTTATGGAATTGAAATGAATGATCTAGATAACATAGAAAGGCTCATTATCAGAAGTTTGGCTTCTATGTTATAATTTTATATTATATATGGACACTACATATTTTTATGTTAGCTGTGTTCATCTCAGAAATGAATAAAAATACAAAATAACCCACATCCCTGTAAAATTCCCTTCTTCAGTTTTAGTTATAGAATTTAGTTACATAAATGGAAACATAAGTTAGTAAGAATTATAAAGATAGACCTAATGCTGTCTGCAATTATTAACTTATTCCTTTGCTTTTCCTAATGTGCACTAATTTTCTATGACCAATGAGTTGGCATAGTATTATAAGAACAATATCAATATTGATTTGAGCTATAAATGAAACCACAGAATATAAAGTGATGGCACCTAAGTGAAA